>NC_045978.1:28473704-28643704 GCF_010909765.2 Amblyraja radiata | reverse complement strand
TAGTTGCATGCCAATTTTAATATTAGTCACTGGCTGTACTAATATTCAGATAAATACTTGCTATTTTATTATGTAGCACTAAATGCATTATGCGCAAATTATTAAGCTTGTTTAAATTACATATTCGGTGCTTTGCATTATTCAAGTGCAAGACATAAATACAAGCCTTTAATTGTTCGACTGCTACACTTAAATTATTGCTCCCTTGCTTGCTATTTGGGATTCTCTGCAGACCCAAGAATGGGCAGTGCCTTTATTATTTTGTCTGATTCAATTTTGCCCTTCCCCATTTGAGTCTCTGGACATGAATGGTATTTTCCAAATGATGCCTCAGTTCACTCATGGTTAGTAACCGAAGATTTCTCCTGCCACATGGCAACGCTGGCCCCTGTTCTTAACATGGCAACGTCACTGCTGATTTTGTTTCTTATGGAGATCCCACATACCCTTAGCTGGAAGACTGCAGCTCCGTGCAGCTCAGATTACAGCTCCTTAAAATAGTAAACACTTTGACCTTCACTCAGAGGAAGTGAAGGATGGCTGAGCGTCTTTCTTCTTCTCTTTACTTAACACTTTATCGTTGTTTAAATAAAACTTCACAGTCAATTGAAGTTGTTATTATAAGGGTTTTCATTCTTTTAATCATTTTACTGTAGGGGGCATCATTCAGTTGAGTTTGTTAGTGCAGGGACCTTCATTCGATTGATATAGTTAGATTAACCATTCAATCAAATTGACTACCAAGAGCCACATTTAGTATTTGAACAATTACTTTAGTAACCATCCATGTGAGTTTGTGCTTCATGCAAATGCTAGTAATATATTTTCCAATCTCTTAATGAACAGTAACAAGCATGGTCTTATCTTTATGGGACAGTCAGTTGTTACCAAGTTATTTCCTACGGGACACAGAGTATTATTTTCAAGGGAGGTGAGTGTCGGACAGAGGGGTGATTAAAACTGATAGGGCTACATTTCTTGACCATCCATATTTTTATACACGGGATTCCATATTTTCCACTTAAGGCTGCTACTAATTGGTATACTTCATGTCTCCAGCATGAACCTGTAAAATAAATAGGTTTATAGACACTTCCCCGTTGATGAAAGGAAGATCACAACATTCATTTTCTTATTCCTTTATCACAGTTAGCTTCAGAATTGCAATGTGTTATTTGGATCCCTGTCATGATTTTTCATTATTAACAGTGACATTATTGAATGGAAATCTGTAGAATATTTTTATACCTTGAAGAATATTCTTTAATCAGATTGTGGTGAATCTGTGGAATTCATTGCCACAGAAGGCTGTGGCCATCAATGGATATTTTTAAGGCAGAGATTGACAGGTTCTTGATTATTATGGGTATCAGGGGTTATGGGGAGAAGGCAGAAGAATGGGGCTGAGAGGGAAAGATAGATCAGCCATGATTGAATGGTGGAGTAGACTTGATGTGCCAAATGGCCTAATTCTGCTCCTATAACTTATGCAGTACTCTGTATATACAAGTCCTCATCCACAAGAAAGCCCTTTAAAAAATCCTTGAATTGAATAATTTGCCTACCGATTTAAAATATTCAAGGCCATTAGGCCTGTGATAACTGTGATGCTCCTCTTTGGAAGTAAGAATATTGAACGATTGAGTAGTACATTCATTAGGGCACAGAGATAATACAGAGGTCCAACAAGTGTGGTGGCATCTACTGGGGCAATCCTACCTCTCCCATTCCTCTGTTCTTCCCTATTGTGCTGCTGGTTTTCCGTGTTTCCAATTCCCTACAGAAAGACCTGATTGATTCTACTTCCGTCTCCCTACATGAATCGTGAAATCCTCTCTAATTTTCCTCACAACCCCCTTAGGTCTTTGCACCATTGTTAAACCATTCCCTGTCTTTTAATCACTAGCAAATGTATTTCAAGAATTACTCCAGCACTTTGTGTCTCTTTTGGTAAACCAGCATCTGCAGTTCCTGGTGTCTAGTCTTTATCTCTCTCTCTCTCTCACTCGCTCTTTACTTAACCTGTCTAAACCAATCTTGGTTAATAAGAAACCCAGTTGAAAGAAGGATTCTGTCCCGAGGGGTCACGCATCCTTTTTCTCCAGAGAAGTTGCCTGACCCGCTGAGTCACACCAACATTTTGTATCTATCTTCTGTCTATATGCAGTTCCTTCCTCCACACAATAAATCCAAACCTGGTGCGCTTCTTTCACTTCTCCCTCCGCCTTCTTCCCCCGAAGGTAGCAAAGTTTCCCCCCCCCCCCCCCCAATCGAATCCCGTGGTTAAACTCTTGCGCTTCTATAACTATTCTAATAAAACTTCTCGGCACCCTTTCCCAAGCATTCACATCCTCCCTGCAGTATGGTCGCGGGAAAAATCGACCTAAATAGATCAAAGAAGTAAATAATGCGAAAAAAAAGTGTCCTTCTTGAGATAAAACTTGGGGGAACTCAGCGGGTCAGGCAGCATCCGTGGAGGGAAGCGGACAATTCTCTCCATAGATGTTACCTGACCCACTGAATTTCTCTAGCATTTTGTTTTCGCTCAAGATTCCAGCATTTGCAGTCTCGTGTCTCCCCGTGGCTTTCTTACTAAATTTCTATTTAAAAGGACTTTAGATTCTTCTGGTAGTGTATTTTCCGAATTTTTATATACATTTTAATAGATTATTTACAGTCGTTAACTCAGTTAAAATAAATAAGTTGTCACACGCATTAAATCGCGTGCAAATATATATATATATTTCAAACACGTTGAACAAAGCTCGATCGAGAAACGGATTCCGTTCACCTAGACCGGTTACACATTAAGTAAGGAACACAAAAATGCTGGAGAAACTCAGCGGGTGCAGCAGCATCTATGGAGCGAAGGAAATAGGCAACGTTTCGGAAATAGGCAAACCTTCGATTTTCCAGCATCTGCAGTTCCTTCTTAAACTCTTATACACATTAAGTAAGATTGCCTCTTCAAATGTAGGAACATTTTTACGTTTCTTCCATCGACTCCCGCGATATTAATCAACACAATCTGGAAATTTAACATTTTCATTTTGACCGAGTAAACTTTGTGGGGAAGGAATGAGAGACTGGAATGACTTCAATTATTTCCATACAATCGCTACGTTAACATGTTGTAAAGAATAATGCTTCCCTGAAAAACGGCAAGCTAATTCCACATCAATTTCAGACACATCCCCTATATTGCAACATGCTGGTTCCCCTCCGATATCCGCCCCTTATCCTCTCCAACTCAATCAGCAGGGGGGTTGGCCACCACTAGATATCTTACCCAGCATCGGTGCATTCAGCTAACGCAAATACTAGATCATAAATGGATATGAAAACTCACTGCAATCTTTAAAATAAAAAAGCAACATTGATGAAGGTAAGACAGCGCTTGTGAGTCATAAGCGTCGCTTGAGGTTTTATTGCCTAATAAATATTCAGTGTGATTTGGGTGTAATCTTATCTAGATCATTTTCGGTAATGCTTGATTTATTTGAAAACAGAGGATTATTTCCGCTTGTGTTGTTGTTCCTGAGAAGAAGCCCTAAAGGGCTGATCATTTTACCCTTATTTTCCTTATATGGGAAGTGGTCGTTCCAGCACTCTCGGGCTGTTTGCTACTGGAGTTAAAATCTAGGTGTGTGTTGCTCGCGGCTCAGCCGCCGTTTCTGGCACCTCTCTCTCTCTCTGTCTCTCTCTCTCTCTCCTTTGGATAATACCGTGCATTCACCGTGGAGCTATTCCCGACACCCAGCGCTCGATGTCGCCCGTAGTTTTTGTACTATGAGCAAGGTGAGTTTAATGACCAGATTATTAGATTAAAAAACCTTGGGTTGGTTTTAAAGGTTTTCCGAGTTGTCGGGTTGAACTTGACACTGCGCTGCGAAAACAAAAGTGTTGAAATCATTTCGGAGTTTCAGTGCTGTGTTTGTGAAGAATCAGGTTTCAAGACGGAGAGCAAATTGCCACAATGTTTTAAATGCATGTCCATTCGGCAGACTGGCTTCAGACGTGACTCGCTTACTCGGATATATTTGTTTCTCACATACATTGCCCTTGAGTCACGATGCCTTTCCAAGGGTGACTTTAGCAAAGGGGCTAAATCGTGAACGATGCTGCTGTTGAGACAATTTATTTGAGTAAAAAGGGTTGGCAATGCGGGCGTGACAAAGCGGCGAATCGCACAGGGACAATGGGAGGATCGGCAAGTGTTTCAGAAGGAAAGATGACTACAGGGAGGCTGGAAGGGTTACATAGACTACAGAGTCAGCACACGAGCGAACCGGCATCTCTTATAATGCTATCTGTTTATGTGGCCTAACAAGCCATCAGCGGCAGGCTCAGTGCTAAAAATGGTCTGTGACAGCATGTTTGTTCGGCTTCAATGCAAAGCCAGACACACACACACACACACACAGCGGTGAACGCGATTGTGATTCCCACCTCAACCAATCTCTTGTACAAGTTGCACTCCTCCCTTTTCCAATCGCTCTTCATGGGCAATAAGGGCTTTGTGTGTGTGTGTGTGTGTGTGTGTGTGTGTGTGTGTGTGTGTGTGTGTGTGTGTATATGTGTGTGTGTGCGAGTGTGCGAGTGTGCGAGTGTGCGTGTGTGTATATATGTGCAGGGTTTTGGAACAGTTGCCCTCTCTTCCCCAGCCTCTGCAATGCTGCTGTGAAACCAGATACAGCGAGGTGTGCACATGACCAGTCTTCGAGCGAGCCTCCCCTCTCGCATCTCCTTGACCCACACACACACCGCATCTCACAACAGTGTTATGCGCCCGGCCTTACGTGCAAGGGAGATTGCAGGTTGCAAGTCTGTGCATAAACCATTGCCACCAAACGCTGTGTGGTGTAAGTACAGTCTGAAGCCTTCTTTCATTCCTTCTGATTAATTTAAGTAAACATTTGTCCACTTCATTCACAGTTCAGGGAAACCCACCTGCATCCCCGTAAGGTACTTTTTCTACATACCTCGATTAAAAAAACTCCACGTATTTTCCACCACAGCACCCAAGATCAGCAACGTCCGAGTTTACAGAGCTGTCGATGTTATACATCTGTTCAGCAGAGTTCAGCGCTCAAAGGAATAGGAAATACACTGATGCTCTGAATTTCATTCTTTGTGTCACGTCGGTTAAGGAATGAGAGCAAATTTAACGCCAGTGCTCCTATAGAAATACAAGCAAGTTACGGTAAACCCGCAAACCGAACGAAAATATAAGCGGATATTTTGACTCCAACCCTTCGCCAGAACTAAAATGTGTTATTCTATATCTTGTCTTTGCATTCGATCAACTCATTAAACCCGAGTCTGTGTTTTCAGTTTAGGTATAGGGGGAAACCTGATTCTCACCAATGGAAACATATTACTTTTTGGAAGTACAGGTCAGGGTGAAGGGCTCTAACTGTGCAACAGTATTTCTCTGTGCATCTCCCAACATTACTACATTTCGTTTGCAATGTATTTCTAATTCAGAAATACTTTATTAACACACCTGCCATTCCCATTACTTATGCAATTATAATGAACCCATATTTTCATGCATTCAGTTGTGGACCCGTTCTTGGATACACTAGTAAATCGGTAGTTCTGACCACAAAATAACGCATTGGGACTGATGAAAGTTACTTGTTACCAAAATTACTATCTCTGAAACGGTGAAATCTTTCAACCACGTCCCACCCTATTGCCCACTAGCCAATATATCTTCACCTGGCGCTCCAAAGCCACAAAGCCGATTGTTTGGCTAAATATATATATATCTATATTATATATATATATATATATATATATATATATATATATATATATATATATATATATAATATAGATATTTCAATTTAGCCAATATAAATGCCCGAATTTGAAGTTGACCATCTGATATCCAATGTCAGAAGTCAGCAACATTTTCCATGATGGGATGGCAAGATGGGATGCGCTCGCTGCAGTAGTTGTGCAGTCCATTGCTAAATTGCAGTTAGGTGTAAAGAATTCCGTGCTCCTGCAAATGTGTGAGCTAACATATATTCCAACGGGAGCGTTGAAATAATCACCAGCTTGTGGACAGGGATAATAATGACGAGTTACGTTCCCGCATTCGGCCTTGCAGTGGCTCGCGTGAATATTGCCAAGTTTGCGATTCATCTCCAGGATTCATCTCCAGGTTGAAGGCGTGTGTTGGGAACAAAATTACCTTTGGTGACTCTTTCCAAGTTGGAGATATAAAAGTTTAGTTCCCGGGTTGCTATTTATTGTCTGCTAATCGTGGCGGACATTAAAAGCAAAATAAAGTTTATATATATCCTACCCCCCCCCCCCCCCTCCTTTTATTCATATGGAAAACAAAGGTAATTTATCATCTTTCAACTTAGTCTCTTTTAAAAAGGAATTGTAAAACTAATTAACGTCCATTTATCACATCAAATCGTCTTGCATCTATATATTTAATCCTTCCACTTTACACACCACCGACCATGTAAATGTTAAATGTTCTATTCTCAAAGTGCCAGTACTTTGATATTAACAACTGCGGTGAACGAAATGTCCTAATGATTTTGGTCGGTTGGCTCACGGTTCATCTTCCATATTAGGATTTTCCAACCGAAAACAATATCTTGAGGTCCTTGATGTAGATCGAGAAGTTCCATTTGGGCTAAAGCGAGTGGGAACCATTCAAGGCGTTCAATGCAATGATCTAACTATCAGCAAGAAACGCAGTCATTCCATTTAACAACGTAGCTCGTAAAGAAAGAGCGAGGGAGAGAGGAGAGAGGGAGAGAGAGAGAGGTCCCTTTGAGCTCGTGTGACCATGTATACAACTTCAAGTCAGGTCAGTCTTGTTGTTAATGCCAGCTGTTAAAAAAATATAGAATTCAATCCGCAAAGTTAACTGAATTATATGAAAATTCGAATTTAAACAATATCTTATTGTCTAGACTGCCTATCAAAATGATGTGAACGGAATCACCTTTCTTTGCAAACAGCTTTCTGGAACGTAATTCATTCACCTCGAGTCTTTGGTGTCTTTGATATATTGCTAACAAAGCATCACAAAGTATTTACTGAAATTATAAAAGTAATGACACGGAAAGCAGTGCGTGTGTGCGTGAGAGAGGGATGCATGGAATGTAATGTTGGAGTATTTTGTTTTTTTAATGTAAAATCACAACCTTTGTCGCTTTGCTAAATGACCCTTCTTTTGAAGGTGCGCCCTTCCAACCTGTTCCTCGTGTAACCCAGATAAACGGAGAGCCCCCCTCTCCCGTCCCGGAGCCACGCGTTTGACTTACTTAAAATGAACAATTGCTCGACACACATCAGGGTTTAAGGCACCAAAAGACAGAGAAACTACCCCCCAAAACTACAGGGGTAGTTTTATTTTAAGTGTTCGCAACTACCGAAGTAAAACATCAATGTCTGAGGTGAAAAAAAGTCAAACAGTAAAAAAGAGGGAAAAAAGATGCAGACCAGAATCCAAATGCCAAATTGTACCGAGCCGGTAGCAAGGTGATTAAGTAAAAAAACACACAGAAGGTGAGCTTTTTTTTTGTGCTATTCAGCTCTGGGCTGTGTCTTTGTCTGAACGCTACAGATAATATCTAATTGAGCTAGATTCAAAGTCTGACCGGGGTATTGATCAAGAGAAAAGAAGGGGGAGGGGGAGAGTTGGGGGGAGGTAGGACGTTGCAGTGGAGTTTATCAATGCCTTCTGCTAGTAGTCACTTCAGGCTTTGCTGGAAACCAGCCCGGATCCCTTGGGTGTAGAGAGAGTTGTGCAAGTCTCGTTTGGGACACTGCCTCTCAGACTGAGAGCAGCATCTAACAGCAGGGGCAGTCAGTCAGGCAGTGTACATAAACCACTCTACCGGGGAGTAGTTTCAATGTGCACTTCGGATAGCCTAAAGCAGAAGTGAGATGTCATGGAAATAAAGACCTTCATCTTCATTATGAGAGCAGTCCCTGTAGAAGTCGAGTAGCCAAGCCCACTAGAAGTCAGGAGGGAAAGCCTAAAGGATCCATCAACACACGGATCGGCGCTGGAACCGCCAGCGTGTTCCTGCTGCTGTTAAATTGTGTGGAACAGCGTCTCAGACTGTCGACAGTTCTGCAGAATAGCAACAGCTGCAAGGGTTAGACTTTCTGCCTTGGAGACACGCAGAAACACCGGCCCCTGGATAGTCGTGGGTAAGCTCGCACTTGTCTCCTGTTGCCTGTGGCGTTGCACATATTGGTCTCGTGTAAAATGTATTTTAGCACTAAAAATGATTTGAAGAAAAAAAAAACGAGTGGTACCTGTGGCTTTGTGCACTAATCTCAGTTACATCTCCCAGAATTATGTTCAAAGTATACAAATGTGCTCGGGTTCAGAGCAGCGCTGCTGTAGGGGTTAATTACTAAAGTCTGAGAAGCATTATTAATTTTAACTTATTGTGTGATTGGAATAATTGTATCAAAAGGGAAGCGATTTCCGCAACAGAATTAAGAAATTGTACTTTCCTTCGCGACATTTAACGATGGCGTGAGAAACACTCCGGGATAAATTAGCTTTAAAACATATTGCGAGTGCGTTGGACGGAACGAGAGCAGAGCTCCCTATTAAATGATAGATAATGCAATTGAATTCTAGATTGTAAGATGCTGGGCATTCAATTTTTGCCTCATTTTTGATGTAAATAGTAGGGACATGAAGGTTACAATTTTACTAAGGTGTGGGTTTTAAATAGATAAAGGAAAAGTGTGAACACTAATTTATATTAAAATATGCGTGCATTTTTGGGGGGGGGGGGGGGTATAAATACTTCATTGTCTCGGTTAAGGAAACTACAGGCACATCGGTAACTAGTTGAATGTGGGAAGACGTTAAGGGATGTAGGAATGTGCAGCATATTAAAGGTCTATATGATTCCTCACTGATAATGAACATGATCATAATGTTGGGCAAACTTCACCATTACTCATCTCTGAACAAAGAGGTTCTTCAGATCTCTCTGTGTGAATTATGTTTCAGTTGCACAAACAATCTTAGCAGCTTTTATTATTAAGATGCAATTTTTGACTCTCGTGAACAATGAATTAAAATAAAACTTTTATTTCTTTGTAATAAAGCTAAAAACCTGAACTTATCGAAGTGCACCAGAATGTTAAAACAGTTTTATTTCACACTGATTTCTGAGACATTATACTTCTTTCATGACAAGTGAAAATAAGACTAAAGCCAAGTGTCTGTAATTTTGAAATAGGCTAAATTACTGTGTTGGATCACAAGTATGTGTAGGCATTGGGAGATAGTCTGTGCAATTTTAAACAAAATCAAATTCCTAATTTGATTTCCAAAGCCAGTATGTAATATTTAAAACTAAACAATTAAAATAAAATAATTTTACCAATGAGCTTCTCAAACATTTTGACCAGTAAGATTTTCCTGCTTCTCAAAATTATAATACGGACATCGTGTTGAAAATTTAACTGGCATTTAATGCCTTAAAAAATAATTAGTTGCTTGTTTCATATGGAGCGGAAAGCCCTGATGTGATGTTAAAACCAATATGATTTAGTCAAAATGTTGTATTTTAGACACTGTTATCTGTCATTCTGTATTCTTTGTATGAAAGGCAAACATGAACAGTCTTTAAATATATCCTTTTGGTGTCCTGAACCTGTATCTGGAACAGTGTGCAGTGCAGAGAACGCCATGGCAATGGTCATTTTTTATGTGCCTGACAAGTTTTTAGGAATTAAAAATCAACTGAGAGAGGCTTCAGCCAAAAATATTTGTAGAATTATTTTACTTATTCCTTAAATTACAACTTAATTATGTTAGTGCTTTTGAAATGTGATATTTTAGAAATACATATGGATAGTTAAATTCCACTGTCATAAAATTCAGAGTTACAAAACAAAACAGTCTGATCATATATTAGACCTGCTGTGGTTGGGGGGGGAAAAGTTCCATAAAACAATATCTGAATTGTAAAGAGTTCCTTTTTAGTCAGTTTCTTAAAAAGTGAGAGAGGGTCAGAGGGTAGAGGGCTTATGCAGCTCATTACACTTCGCTTAAGGAGCCCCATTTTAAACCACAGGCAGGTCACTGATCAGCATACAGGATTTTTAACATTGTAATTTGAACTGTAGTGGGGACTAGAACAACAAAATCACAATCACTGTAGAAAAAAAAAGGATGTGCCCTGTAGTAAATGGTGGGGGTTATCTGCTCAGAGTTTGGTATCAATACAAGAAGCAGGCGAGGAAATACAGGTTTTTCTTCCACCAACAATAAAAGTAAGCCAAGCTTTAGACGAAGATGCTTGTCAGGGAATCGGGTCTTTTATAAAAAAAGGCTTTAAATTTGTCAGCAAACACAGAGCTGCTGACAGAGGAGGAAACTCTGAAAAAACTGAGCTTTTGGCTTTGCGGCTTTTAGTTTGTTTGCTACGCTCCTTAGCTGAAAGATTCACTCAGAGCACAATCAAAATACAGATAGTCCAGCAAAGACAAAGGGCTCTTCTTCCCTTCCTGACAGATCACACTGCTCCTAATGGATTTTCACCAACGGCCTCCACTAATCAGGTGAATGGACATAAACTAGATTTCGGCTGACAAATAATTATAAAGGTGTCTTAATGACAGTCAAAGGGTTCTGTTGTGTTGGGCTTTGAATTCCCTGGGTTAGTTGCAGTGGTCTTTCTTCATGACCTGTTGGAATAGTCACGCCTGGATACCTAATGAATCATTGGACTGAAAATACAGAAAAAATTCTAAGCAGAACTGAACTCTTCTTGTCATTCACTATTTTTGGATTTTCTCTTTAAAAATATTACACACTGATATGGGTGTTGATAGTATTAATAGTCGAATTAGTAAGTATTAAATAAGAAGAGAATAGAATCACAGAAACGGATGTCATGATGATGTGATTTTTAATTTTACAATATGGACCATGGTTATGGAAAGGGTTATATTCTTTTTAAAGTTAATCTTGTGAATAAATAAATAAATCTATACCAAATCCACTCAGTAGCCAGGAAAATATATAAATATTAGATTAATGGGATGCAGAAATAACACGTGTCCTTTTAATCTTTCTCTCTGTTACATCCTGAGTAGTTCTGAAAAGAACTGATAGAAAAATAATAATTTTAAATTTCATCACTTGGATAACATTGAAAACTGTTAAATTCCATAATCTGATTTAGTAATTTAACAAAAATGATGGTGCGCATTTCATTGCAAATGCAGTAAACAAAAATAATTCTTCAATTTCTACCTTTGTTATTTGGGGGAAAATATGGTTTAAACCAATTTACTGTAATACACACTGTATGTCATTTTCCCTGTAATAACATTTCTTCATATAATTACTTCAATGTTATGGAACTTATACAATTATATTGCAGCAACACTGTGACACAGGTGTGTCGCATATCAGCAAACATACATGCCAAAAATCAAACCAAATATTATTATTTTATTTGTGAATGTACTGAGAATTATGCATTTCATGTGCTGTAATGCAACTTACCTTTAATTTCAGTGCCTTCTGGAGCTTAGCTTCCATGATCCAGAACTCTGCTGTATAAGTACTTCCATGTGTGCTTAGAAAACACATATATGTTCTTCACTGATATGTTATTTGAGTTATTTTTGTAAAAGTTTAGGTATTGCAATTTTCCTTTACATCGCTGGAGTTCAATAGAAAATCCAGCTTTTCACTGAAAATGACATTTTTTTTCAAAACATCTGAGCACGAGAAAATTCATACTATTTTAAATCTTTTGGCAAAATTTGCAGCGAAAACTGAGCATTCTCGTACTTAACACAAAGCTTGCGGCTTCTCATTTTGGGATGTATTACGATAATTTATAAATGGAGACATTGCTTCCTGCACACACAAACAGCTCCAAATAACATGAGCTGTGGAGCCTTAAGTGTAATAAGGATGCCACAGCAATCTACAAAATCAATTTTATATCTAACTGCTTTCAACATATCTCAATTTGAACATTAGTAACAAGCAAGAAATATAATTTATAAAACGTTCCAATATATCAAAATTGTTGGAAGAATATCCTGCAAATGTTATCACTGAAAGCGAGGTATCCTTCTGTAGAGTTTCATGCTCGTATTTTAAATTAAGACATGGAAATGTTTTATATTTTATGCCAATATTTGCATGCTACAGAAAAATATTCATTTTAAAATGCATAGATTGTTGTTCTCTGTTGTTCTCATGGAAGAATAGATAATCATTACATAATTGAATTAGCTGCATCAAGTATCCTCTATGACAAAAATTACATATTGCAAATAATCTCACTTCAATTGCTTCTGATGCATTTACAGATGGCAAAAACAGCATTTGCTTGCACCTATATATTGCACATATTGTATAGTGGCGCAGCAGTAGAGGTGCTGCCTTACAACGCCAGGGACCCGGGTTCGATCCTGACTATGGGTGCTGTCTGTATGGAGTTTGTACGTTCTCTCTGTGAACTGCGTGGGTTTTCTCTGGGTGCTCCGGTTTCTTCCCACACTCCAAAGACGTACAGGTTTGTAGGTTAATTGGCTTCTTATAATTGTAAATTGTCCCTATTTTGTGTAGGATAGTGTTAGTGTGCAGAGATCGCTGGTCGATGCAGACTGAGTTGCCTGTTTCCGCACTGTATCTCTGAACTAAACTAAAAAAAAATCTATATATCTACCATATATATATAAATATAATACATATATATAAATATAATACATATATATAAATATAATACATATATATATATATAATACATATTTGTATATCGACCTAATATATACACACACACATATATATATATGGACATATATGGATATATATATTTGTCCATATAGACATGCACACACACACACACACACACCTTTACAACACCTTTATAATTATTTGTCATCAAATACTAGTTCATCTCATATTATACTGAAGGTAAAAACTGAATTTGTTTGCATATTTAAATATATATTTTGTATATTTATATACATATATATAAATATTCAAAATATGACTCCAGTAATAGAGGCAAAGTAATAATTAACACATAAACTTTCACAGTTGTAATTATATTATAATATAAAGAAGCCTGTCAGCTATAGTTTGCATTAATTAACTATGTTACGCGGTTTGTAAGTAGAATGCAAACATTTAAATGTTAACCAGTGCAGTGGTGCTCTGTAATATGTGGTCATATACAGGCTTCACATACGAACTACCCCCTGGGCATGAGCTCAGTAATACTTTTAGTTTGGAACATATATTGCACCTATTAGTCTGATACAATAAGTTGCTATGTAAATGCAGCACCATAGTAGCCCTGCACGTGTATAATACTAAAATGTACTGACAAGTGCACAATATGCATTTGATAAACAATGCTCGTGTTTGGATATTTATGGTAAATCTGAATATATATATATATATATATATATGCACAAGCTTAAAAATAACTTTAATTGTCAATTACAGTGTGCTTAAAATTTTAGTGTTTCACTGTTTAAAAGGAGAATGTAGATGAAAAACGTATTGCATTATAAACAAATTAAGTGTTTGTGAAAGCATGTTGGGAAAAACACATAGCTGCAACTTGTCATATAACATTATATTGGCAGTGATTATTCATAAGATTGTTGCCTGGGATGTAGTGTTTCATTTCTGAGGAGAGACTGGAGATGCTAGTTTAGTTTTTCCTGGAGCAGAGGGGACATGATTGAGGTGTATACAATTAAAATACACTGGCCATCACCTCTCCCCCCCAGACCCACACTCCACCCACCACTCTCCACTCCACCCCACTCCACCTTACACACCCCACACCCACGCCACCAGTTTTAATGCATAGTCTCGATCTGAAACATTGTCATCACATCCCGTTGTGCTCCTTGACCCGTTCTTCCAGCAGTTTATTTTCTGGCGTTGTGTAGAAGCAGTGAGTGGATGAGTGCCAGAATCCCGTAGGCACAGAGGGCTATGGGTCAAATGCTGGAAGATGTGATTAATACTGTGGGCATGGCCTGTGTCCATGCTGTACGGCTATATAACAATGTACATATACTTTTCAACATGGCTGCAGAAAGGTTCGCTACATTTCCTGCTGTATCATGCTGCATCTTTGAATTCGGTTTAGGAACTTTTTTTCTTAAATTTTATAGCAATAGCACTGAGTCAAGGCTACATATTAAATACATATAAATGAATAAAACTTGCAGATTGGCTCATGTGAGTAGATGAACTACATATTAAGAGAAGGAGTAAGCATTTGCCTCCTAGCGTCTGCCTCGACATTCAACATGATCATGCCTGATCAGCTCTAAGCCTCAATCCTGCCTCTGTGACAGTAACACACAGCTCTCAATCCCCCCAATTATTCAAAAATACTCCTCTTTAAGCACCCCATCGATCTAGCCTTCACAACCCTCTCGTGTAGAGAATGACAAAGATTCATCACCCTATGTGAAGAAATCTCTACGCATTCAGTTTTAAACTCTCTTTTCATAAGGTCATAAGGAAGAGGAGTAGAATTAGGCCATTCGGCCCATCAAGTACTCCGCCATTCAATCATGGCTGATCAATCTCACTCTCCTAACCCATTCTCCTGTCTTCCCCTCATAACCTCTGACACCTGTACTAATCAAGTATCTATCTATCTCTGCCTTAAAAATATCCACTGACTTGACCACCACAACCTTCTGTGGCAAAGAATTCCACCCTCTGACTAAAGAAATTTCTCCTCGTCTCCTTCCTAAAAGAACATCCTTTAATTCTGAGGCTATGACCTCTAGTCCTAGACTCTCCCACTAGTGGAAACATCCACTCTATCCAAGCCTTTCACTATTCTGAATGTTTCAATTAGGTCCCCCCTCATTCTTCTAAACTCCAGTGAGTACAGGCCCAGTACGACAGACACTGATCATAGGTTGACCTACATATTCCTGGGATCATTCTTGTAAACCTCCTCTGGCTCTCCAGAGCCAGCACATCTTTCTTTAGATATGGTGCCCAAAATTGTTCATGATGTTCCAAATGTGGCCTTACCAGCACCTCATAGAGCCTCTAACATTGCATCCCTGTTTTTGTATACAAGCTCTCTTGAAATAGATGCTAGCATTCAGTTTGCTTTACTTTCTACCAATTGGACTTGCAGATTAACTTTTGGGGAATCCTGCACCAGCACTCCCAAGTCCCTTTGCACCTCCGATTTCTGGATTATCTCCCCATTTAGAAAATAGTCTATACCTTTATTCCTACTACCAAAATGCATGACTCCACACTTTGCTACACTATATTCCATCTGCCACTTCTCTGCCCACTCTCCCTACCTGTCCAAGTCCTTCTGCAGAGTCCCTGCTTTTTCTACACTACCTGATCCTCCACCTATTTTCGTATCATCTGCAAACTCTGCCACAAAGCCTTCACTCCCCTTGTCCAAATCATAAATATACAACATGAAGATTAGCGGCCCCAACACCGAACCTTGTGGAACTCCACTAGCCACTGGTAGCCAACCAGAAAAAGCCCCCTTTATTGCCACTCTTTGTCTTCTGCCATCCGGCCAACCCGCTATCTGCCCTTCGATACTGTGGGCTCCCGTCTTCCTAAGCAGCCTAACATGTGGCACCTTATCAAAGACTTTCTGAAAATCTAAGTAAACAACATCTACCGCTACATTGACGACTGCTTTGGTGCCACCTCCTGCACCCACACACAACTGACTGACTTCATCCACTTCACCACCAACTTCCATCCGGCACTCCAATACACCTGGACGATTTCCGACACTTCCCTACCATTCCTTGACCTCACCATCTCCATAGCAGGGGACAGACTCCTGACCGACATACATTACAAACCCACTGACTCACATGGCTATCTGGACTACACGTCTTCCCACCCTGCCCCCTGTAAAGACTCCATCCCCTACTCCCAATTCCTCCGCCTACGCCGCATCTGTTCCCAGGATGAGACATTTCATACCAGGGCATCGGAAATGTCCTCGTTCTTCAGGGAACGGGGATTCCCCTCCGCCACCATAGATGAGGCTCACACCAGGGTCTCATCCATACCCCGTAATACTGCTCTCTCTCCCCATCCCCGCACACGCAACAAGGGCAGAGTCCCTCTGGTCCTCACCTTTCACCCCACCAGCCGGCAAATACAACACATAATCCTCCGCCATTTCCGCCACCTCCAACGTGACCCCACCACTCGCCACATCTTCCCATCTCCCCCCCATGTCTGCCTTCCGCAAAGACCGCTCCCTCCGCAACTCCCTCGTCAATTCTTCCCTTCCCTCCCGCACCACCCCCTCCCCGGGCACTTTCCGTTGCAACCGCAAGAAATGCAACACCTGTCCCTTCACCTCCCCCCTCGACTCCATTCAAGGTCCCAAGCAGTCGTTCCAGGTGCGACAAAGGTTCACCTGTATCTCCTCCAACCTCATCTACTGCATCCGCTGCTCTAGATGTCAGCTGATTTACATCGGTGAGACCAAGCGTAGGTTGGGCGATCGTTTCGCCGAACACCTCCGCTCAGTCCGCAATAACCTACCTGACCTCCCGGTGGCTCAGCACTTCAACTCCTCCTCCCATTCCCAATCCGACCTCTCTGTCCTGGGTCTCCTCCATTGCCAGAGTGAGCAACAGCGGAAATTGGAGGAACAGCACCTCATATTCCGTCTGGGGTCCTTGCGTCCTTATGGCATTAACATTGAATTCTCCCAATTTGGCTAGCCCGTGCTGTCTCCTCCCCTTCCTTAACCCTCTAGCTGTCTCCTCCCACCCTCCCATCCGCCCGCCCTCGGGCTCCTCCTCCTCCTCCCTTTTTCCTTCTTTCTTTCCCCACCCCCCATCAGTCTGAAGAAGGGTTTTGGCCCGAAACGTCGCCTATTTCCTTCGCTCCATAGATGCTGCTGCACCCGCTGAGTTTCCCCAGCAATTTTGTGTACCTTCGATATTCCAGCATCTGCAGTTCCCTTTTGAACACAACATCTACCGACTCTCCTTTGTCTGTCCTGCCATTTACTTCTTCAAAGAATTCCAGCAAATTTGTCAAGCAAGACCTCCCCTTCACAAAGCCATGCTGACTTTGGCCTATTTTATTGTGAACTTCTAAGTACTCCGTAACCTCATCCTTTATAATGGACTAAAACCTTACCAATCACCAAAGTAAGCCTAACCGGCCTATAGTTCCCACTAATTTGCCTTGTTCCCTTTTTGTGCAGTCGGGCAATATTGGCAATTTTCCAATCATCTGGGACCACTCCTGATCTTCTCTTGTAGCTACACTCCTTGATGCTCCTAGTGGTGGAAAAATCACTGCATCTACCTATTTATGACCCTTTAGAATCATAGGTTTCAATGAGGTCATCCTCATTCTTTTAAACTCCAAAGGATTCAAATCTAACATTTCTAGCTGTTCGTAATAGGACAACCCTCTTTCCCTTAGAATTAGACTGGTTTATCTTTTTCTGGTCTGCTTCCAATACTAAGATATCCTTACTTAAATAAGGGGCCAAATGTATACTTGGTACCACTGATGTGGCCTCAGCAACATTATGTCAATTGTAGCAACAATTCTGTTTTCAAACTCCAACCTCATATGAACTAGGCCAATAGGTAATTTACCTTCTTAATTATTTGCTGCATCTGCATAGTAACTTTATGAGTTTTATGAATAAGAACACCTAGATCCCTCTGAATGTATTTATTTGAAATCTCTCTTCATTTAGTAGTCTGCCTTTTGATTCCTCCTACTGAAGCATATAACCTTCCACTTTCCAAGATGTTGCTCAATCGAGCAACCTATCTGTGTCCTGTTGCAATTTCCCAATTTCCTAATTGACTTGTCCTCTCATCTATGTTCATGTCATCAGCAAACTTGGACACCTTTCAGTCTGTTCTCTCCTCAAAGTTATTACTGTAATTGAGGGCTCGGACAGATGGGGCACTCCATCAGTTACATATTTCCAGTCTGAAAAAAGACGAGAGAGAGAGAGAGAGAGAGAGAGAGAGAGAGAGAGAGAGAGAGAGAGAGAGAGAGAGAGAGAGAGAGAGAGAGAGAGAGAGAGAGAGAGAGAGAGAGAGAGAGAGTTTAATTGTCATATTTACTGAAGACAGAACAATTCAATTCCTTGCAGCAGCATTATAGGTCTGTAAACACAGTAGCCATAATACACAAAATCATTCAATAAATATAAATATAAACCAATGTTATTGCAAAAAGCCTGAGGCCCTTACTGCAACCAAGCCAATTTGTGGTTCATAGTGTAGTTAATGTTTATAGTGTTCATGAGCCTGATAGTTATTGCAAAGAAGCTGTTCTTGAACCTGGAGGTCACTGTTTTCAGACTCCTATATTTTCTTCCCAATGGCAGTAGTGCAATAAGTGCGAGGCCAAGATGTTGTGGGTCCTCGATGATTCTGACTGCCTTCTTATACTAACCATTTATGCCATCTTGCTCTCCTCTATATGATAAGCAGTCTTCAGTCCATGTTAACGCACATCCCTCACCACCTCAGATACCTTTGTGCAAAACGTATAATGTACTAGACTAAGTGGGACCCATTGGGTCCCATGTTCACACGGGAGGGCTGACCCCCCAACGCAATATTCCACCTCTCCACCAATTCCAATATTGGTGGCCAGTGGGGATGGGGGGGGGGGGGGCTTTCTGGAGAGCTGGTATGGGTGTTGTTGGCTGCAGGGACTACTGGTCTCCAGAGGGCTAGTATGGACATCCCTCAAGCCTGAAGTGTTGGCAGCTCACTCACAGCTGTTGGGCTGGCAGTTGACTCACGGCTATTCCTTGAAATTCCATTTCAAGCAAAGTTCAAGGCCACCAAATTCAAATCCATTTTCCTACCATTTGAAGCAGGGTGCAAGGCCACCAAATTCAAGTGCAGTTTCTTACCTCTTCGAGCAGGGTGCAAGGCCACAAAATTCAAGTGCCGTTTCCAACCACTTCTAGCAGGGTGCAAGGACACCAAATTCAGGTTCAGTTTCCTACCACTTCAAGCAGGGTGCAAGGCCACCGAATTCAAGTGCCGTTTCCGACCACTTCAAGCAGGGTGCAAGACTACCAAATTCAAGTGCAGTTTCATACCACTTCAAGCAGGGTGCAAGGCCACCAAATTCAAGTGCAGTTTCATACCATTCAAGGAGGGTGCAAGGCCACCAAATTCAAATGCAGTTTCATACCATTTCATGCAGGGTGCAACAACACCACATTCAAATGCAGTTTCATACTTTCATGCAAGGTGCAAGGCCACCATATTAAAATGCAGTTTAATACCTTTTCAAGCAAGGTGAAACCACCATAAAACCACACAAAACACTACACACATTTCAGTAGACATTCAGTGTGTTCAGTTGATTCACAGCTCAGAGTTGTGACCTCTCCCTCCCCCATCATACAGAGACTGAACCACACCCACACTTCCGAGTTTTATAATCCCTCCCCCTTCCACCGGTAAAGGTGTGGCCTTCATGGTGTGATTGACAGGAGAGAGGTTCTCAACATTTTTTAAACACTAACAACCATTAGCAGTGCATTTTTACTTCATTAGCAGCGCATTTTTACTTCATTAGCAGTGCATTTTTACTTCATTAGCAGTGCATTTTTACTTCATTAGCAGTGCATTTTTACTTCATTAGCAGTGCATTTTTACTTCAAACCAACCATATTTTCATTTTCAAACCACATTAAGGGCACTCAGTTGTTCAGTGTTATTCAGAGCTCAGAGAGACGTGACGGCTTCCTCCATCTTGCAGAGACTGAGTGAGGCACACCACTTCCTGGTTTTATAGTCCCTCCCCCTCCCTCCAGCAGGGGCAGCAGAGAGAATGGCAAATTATTTATTTAAAATTATTTAAAAACATTAATATCTCTCTGATTTTTCATCAATGGGAAAAATCCTCCGGTCCCGGAAGGCGGAGGGGGGCTCTGAGCGAGGTGGCCAAAGATGACGGCCGTAGGTGGTGCCGTTCTCTCGGAAATCGCAGCACAGCGAGCCAAAAGCGGTCAAGATCAGACTTTTAGTAATATAGATAAATGTAAATGTAAAATGTATAATAAGCATTTATTGAATATAGGATTGGATAGATTTATTGAATATCTGGGATTTATTGAAAGGGCATTATCAACTTAAAATGGAATGCATGATTTTCCTCCAAAAATACGTAGGAGGGGCTGAAGATTATTTATGGAGCAAATTGGCATGAAATTAAAGTATTTATGCTTGCTAAAAGTCTGTCAGAATTGGTGAAAGCACTTCACATTTAATAAATATATAGCAGCAGGTGCAAAATTGCACTCAAAGTTGAGGCAGTCTCCTATTTCCTTTCTCCAATTAAATGCTTGCTTGCAGATTGTCTGGAGTAGTCCCAGGGACTCCTGAACCGTACGTTTTTGTCATCTGCCACTGTTTAATTTCTGCCCATCTGTCACACAAACTGTGCTCCATATAGATGTTTCTGTATCTGTGTCTTAAAGAAACCATTGGTTGGAATTCTGGAAGCTGAGATGATCTTTTGTGAAATAAAAGTGATTGTAGCCAAAACAAGTTAGTTTTTGAAAAAGAGAAGCAGAAATTCCTGGTAGGCCTTTGCACATTCTCGGTAATTGCAATAAGCCACGAACTGCCCGTAAATGTTACTACTGTTTACAGAGTTGATATTCTCAAACGGCAAAGTCAGATTGAATTACACCAAGGAACCTTTTTACTTATATTATCGGGACTTGATAACATAAACCCAGTTCGACTAGTTTCCATTTTCCGCATGTACAAGGAATCAAAATGGATAGAAAGAAAATGAAGAAAATTGGCATTTTAATGCAATAATATTGCTTCAGAATTTGTTGGAGAATTGCCTTTTTTGGACCGTAACATCTGCGACATTTTTATTAGTCTGTCCTTAAATTAGGAAGAAAACATTTATATTGCAAATGGCTGGGCAGTGCGAGGTGACAAATGGTGTACCGAGGCCAACAGGGCGTCTGGGACTTTGATGAATAATGGAATCAACTGTTCATCTTAGGCAAGGAAATTTAAGGGCAGAGAAGCAGCAGAGGAATGCAAAGCAGGAAAAGTGGACATGATTCATTTAAGAATAGAAGGCCACCATGGGAAAGACTGACATTAAGAAAGGGAACAGTAATGGAAAGGAGATGTGGGGAAAAAAATAATATGTAAAAGAGATATTGTAGCTTTAAAAAAGCCATAGGATCAATTTACCACATACAATTAAGACTCAATGGTTTAAATTGCTCTCTGTCTAAGCCTCCGAATGGCATTGCAAAAACATAAATCTCATCTTTAAAACAATCCTTACATTGTTAACTACCAGCCTTGACTTCCTGCACGGAGGTTGATTTGTTTAATGGTGCAAATACTGTCATTTCTTGAAACAGATGTGGTGTTGACACTGATCTCTGGATTCTGCAACACTAATAGAGAGATGATTCAGCCAAAAGCTCACCATGAATCGCCGGTTTTTTTACACAATAACAATACACATTTATCACACCACTATGCCCCCATTAAATTCTGGGCCATTTATCAAGAACATTTTGAATAATTATATTGGAAATTTGACATTAATGGTTATGTAAGGGATGTACAAAGTGGCTTGTAACAATTTATGTATCTGATATGGCAGGAGATGGCATTTAGACCTCCTTCATTTGTTCATTAATGCACCAAGGACAATAGGCTATGGACAATGGCAGTTTTCGAAGATAAGCTACCGATAACATTCTTTATACTTTTGTTGTTAAAATAATGTCTCTTCTGACTGCTAATTTATTGCCAAATAACTTTGCGAATTATATATATTTTCATTATCTGGAGAATTATAAGCTAGTTAACTTAACATTGGCATTGAGCCATATCGCAATAAGCTACTAATACTCACTCGACAGTGTAAAGTTTAATGGCAGCAACTATATATTTGTAAACACGAAATGAAAGAGAGAGAAATGTAAGAAACAATCAGTGTTTCAGGCAACATACATAGGGGGAGAAACATGTTTCAGGAGTTAATGTTTCAGGTCAGTTGACTTTCAACATACTTGGAAATGCTTAGTTTTTAATGTACTAAAGTGTCAGGAAATAAAGTTAAGTCATTTCTGATAGAGCTTTTAAGCAAATGGCACATTTTAATAATGAACAAATGGAATGGATATTATACAGTCTAGAATAGGTGTTTACTGGGAAGGCAAATATATCTCGGTATATCTAAGGCATATGTTATTCTAATAGTTACATGCATAAGAAATAATGAAGTAAAATGCTGGAAAACTGAAGTCAGATGGTATTTGTTGAGAGAGAAAAAGAGGGTTAATGTTTTAGGTCATTAACTTTGTAGAGGAAGTTGGCTACGTGACAGAGAATACAGACTAGTGTATTCTTAATGGACACATACAACCCAAGATTGTTTTAAAGAAGTACATTAACTACTACTTGTCTGGATCTGACAGTAGAGGGTTACAGCATCAACATTGGCATAAACAAGAAAGAAGATTGCAAGTGCCTGAAGGAGGACATAAACAACTTTGTAGATTGGGAAGATAAATGCCAGATGAAATTCAATATGGAGAGATGTGCAATTGGTACATTTGAAGAGGAGCAAAAGGGATGGTAAACACATGGTAAATGGGAACACTTTGATGGGAGTAAATGATGAGAGGAGTGAAGCCATGAGGTTCAAGTACATTCGACAGAAGAACATAGATAAATCAGTGACAACGTGTATGTATTATTCCTCAGATTCCTAAATTACTGAATTAAGTTCAAAAGAAAAGAAGCAATACAGCTTACAAAAAAAAGCACATTATGCAGAAGGTATTTAGAATTCCATGCCTAATTTGGGAAGAATGATAAAGCGATGGGCTGGTCATAGAAGAAATTTACTGAGGAACAAAGGATGTCTTCATTAAAATAAACTTGAGAAATATGGTCTCTTTCCACACAAATTAGGCCAATTTATCAGAGAGCTGATGCAGTTGCTTAGAGTTATGATTATTGGAAAGTGTAACAGTTGGTAACCATAATGATTTTTAACTAGAGGGAATAAACTTAAAATCATCATCAAATGAGATCTCTGTTATCACAGAAGTTAGTCTCCCGGTGACATAAAGAAAGGTCATGGTGATAGAGCTATAGAGCATGGAATCAGGCCCTTCGGCCTAACTCATCCATTCTCTACAAGTTGCCTAACCGAAATGATCCTACTTGCCTACACTTCCTCCAAACCTTTTCTATTCACATACTTGTCTAAGTGTCTTTTAAATATCATAATTATACCTGCATATACCATTTCTTCTTGCAGTTCATTCTACATACACACCATCCTTCTGATCAGTTCTGATGCAGTTATATAAGACGTTGGTGAGGCCACATTTAGTGTATTGTGTTCAGTTGTGGGCTCCATGTTATAGGAAAGATGTTGTCAAGCAGAAAAGGGTGCTGAGAAGATTTACAAGGATGCTGCCAGGACTCGAGGGCCTGTGCTATAGGGAAAGGTTGAGCAGGCTAGGACTTTATTCCTTCGAGCGCAGGAGGATGAGGAGTGATCTTATAGAGGTGCATAAAATCATAAGAGGAGTAAGTCGGGTAGAAGCACAGAGTCACTTGCCAAGAGTCGGGGAACCAAGAATCACAGGACATAGGTTTAAAGTGAAGGGGGAAAGATTTTATAGAAATCTGAGGGGTAACATTTTCACACAAAGGTTGGTGTATGCACGGAATGAGCTGCCGGAGGAGGTAGTAGAGGCAGATGCTATTGCAACATTTAAGACACATTTAGACAGGTACATAGATAGGATAGGTTTCGTGTCATATGGGCCAAATGCAGGCATGTAGGACTAATATAGATGGGACATGTTGGTCAGTGTGGGCAAGTTGGGCTGAAGGGCCTGTTCCCACGCTGTATGACTCTATCAAGGATTGAGAGCACTGGATATAGCAACAACACACAAGCAGTTCCCCAGAACCAACTGTGCGTCTAGTCAAGCGATTCCAGGAACTTGCAACACTGGTGTGTACCTGACAATGTGGAAAATTGCCTTGAATTGTCACAAAAAGCAGCACAAATTCAAACCATCTATTTATCGGTCGACACTCAATCACCAGCAAAGTGATGGAAGCTGTCGTTGACAGTGCTGTCAAGTGACACTTACTCACCAATAACTTACTTACCTTTGCCCAGTTAAGGTTTCTCCAGGATTACTCTGTTTCAGACTTCTTAATAACCTTGGTTGAAAGATCTATATTTCAGAGGTGTGCTAAGAGTCACTCTTGATGAAATCAAGCCAGTTTTTATCTGGCTGACATCAAGAAGTACTGGTTAAAATTGAATTCAATGGGCATCAAAGAGCCAATTTTACAATGGATTGAGTCGTATCTAACAAAAAGGAAGATGACCCTGGTTGATCGACATGAATCATCCTAGGACATCATTGTAGAGGTTCCTCAGGGTAACGCCATCAGCTTTAGTATGGACAACCTTTCCATTGTGCAGTTAAAGGTTTGTACGGTTTGCTGATGGTTACACAATGTTCAATTTAGTTTGCATCACCTCAGCAAATGAAACAATCCTTTCAGCAAGACCATAATGAAACGTTGTTCAGGCATGCACAGATAAACAGCAAGGCAAAAAAGTGCAAGGCAATGATCATCTCCAACTGGAGAACCTCTAACTATCTATTGTTGACATTCATTGCCATTACAATTGTTAAATCCCCCTCCAAGAACATCTTGGCATCTCCATTGATCAGGAACTCAACTGGACCAGTCATTATAAATACTGTTGCTACAAAAGCAGGTCAGAGGCTGAGTATTTTTCAGCCAGTAACTCACCTCCTGACAACCCTATGCCTTGTTACCATCAACAAGGGACAAGTCACACAGAGGGTGGTTGATATATGTAACGAGCTGCACGAGGAGGTAGTTGAGGCAGGCAATATAACGATATTTGAAATACATTTGGACAGGGACATGGTTAGGAATGGTTTAGGATATGGACCAAATGGGCCAAACAGGTGGTAGTAGCGTGGCATGGGCAAGATGGGCTGAAGGGTGCATTTCCCTGCTTCTCATCTAAGTCAACAACCAACTGACATCACCTTTTCTGCTAGGATAAACATTTGTTCTCTTCATCACCAGCACACAGTGGTTGCTATGTGTACCAATTACAGAAAACACTCTACTTACTTGCCTAGGCTATTCTGGCATAACCTGGGAGTTATCCCTGATGGGTAATAAATGGGGTAATGCCAGCCACATCCAGATTCCTGAAAATTAATAAACTTTTTAAACAAATGAGTAAGGAAAAAGATGAGAAAGATTTCCTTTACAAAGAGGTTTGTTGTGGAATGAAGTGCCTTGCCAGAATTCTGGAAGTGGAATTCATGGTAATTGGAAAAAATTGGACAAAAGATAGTTGAAAAGCCAAAAAACAAGAAAACGCAGAAAGCATTGCAGTGTGATTACATGCAAAGTGCTTCCTGAGAACTGCGATTTCCAAGCGGGGCCCAATTCAAGAGAACCTTGCATTTGTATAGAGCCTTACCCAGCTTCATTTGACCCCAAATGCTTTACAATCAATGTAGTGCTTTTGATTTGTCACTGTTGTTGTATGACTATAATATAAATTCTGCATATTTACTCCACAGACACTACATACTGACTATTCGTAGACAATGAGGATATAATCTGTTATAATCTTTAAAAACAAATGATGTATGTCCTCCATCCTAAACCCACCATGTTCCTGAGGAGGGACATCACAATGTTAGTGAATGAGCAGCTCACAGGCTGCCCTTGAGTAAAACATAACATGTACAATTCTGAGGAAATAGAGATACCCTGGATAACTTGGGGAATTTTTCTTTGATAATGTTTTGGATTACGTGACAACTTAGATGAATAGACATCTATTAACAATACTCCATTAAAACAATTAAATTAATAGTTATATGTACCATGGCATTTTTGGAGGATTTGATTTCCATTCATGTTCCATTAACTCATCACCAGTCCAATGTAAATCACTGCATGTACAACTAATTGACTACAAGAAAAAAATGGTCTTGTCAAGTTTGTTCTGATATGAATCCTCCAGAAAAACCACAGGGGGACCAAAAAACCAGACTAAACATCCATTTGCAAAAATGCTACTAACTAAAAGATTGATGCTATCAATCATTACGAAAGTTCTTCTCTGCACTGTTGCCTGAAATCTACAAAGAAAGTGGTATGTATTTCATAGAGTAAATCACAAAGGAAATGGGTTTTAAAAAGAGCCAAAAGTGCTTTAGATGTGGTCAAATCAATACATTACACACCACATCTCAAAATTACTTATTTTTACACCAGGCTGAGCTTTTAATTTTTGTCAAAGAGATATCATTAAAGTTAAACGCATAAATACTTGTGTAAAGATCAAAGTTGTGCATTTAGAGAGTATTTTTAACAAGGAATTTGGGAATAAGTACTTGATTGCAATTGCAATTGGAACCTGAATAGGAATCAAATCCTCCAAAATTACCATGGTAAATATCACTATTAATGTTATTGCTTTTAATGGAGCATTGTTAACAGAACTCTTTTCAAAATAATGCATTTTCCTCAGCATGTAAAACAAAATTACTTGCTTGCATGGTTATCAGAAGCAGGAAAGCCTACAACTTGTGAGGGAAACAGTGATCACTGCTAGCACATTTCATCAATCATAAGCACATCAAATAGAAACAGTTCCTTTTAGGCTGTTGGTGCACTGGCGTCTATCCCATGTAGACTGTACACTAGTGCATATAACTTACAGGTTGTT
Organism: Amblyraja radiata; assembly: GCF_010909765.2. Taxonomy (NCBI): domain Eukaryota; kingdom Metazoa; phylum Chordata; class Chondrichthyes; order Rajiformes; family Rajidae; genus Amblyraja; species Amblyraja radiata. Next base: position 28,616,850 of record NC_045978.1, on the reverse strand, counting down.
TTCTGGATATGGCCACAAGGCACAAGGGGTGCCTTGCAAAGTTCCGTGGAAACTGCAGACATCGTCAAAAGTGATTTTCTGTTTTATTTTCCTGTATGGACCTCTGCTTCAGGATTGGAAAGGTTTATGGAGGCCAATGATTTTGCAACTGAATCACAGTTTCCAGTTAGATTTAGTAAAATTTGTTTGCAAAACTATGCAATAAGTTAATGCAGATTCCGAAGAACGTACAGTATATTCTATTGCCACAGCAAGCAGCATCTTAAATATAATTTAATGAATCATTGCATAATGTTTGATCGGAACAAGAGATTCAAATGCTGCCCCCATACAAACTGAGGAAATGTTAGTTTAGTTTAGTTTGGTTTGTTTATTGTCACGTGTACTGAGCTACAGTGAAAAGTTTTTGTTGTGTGCTCACGAGTCAGCGGGAAAACTATACATGGAAACATCGAGCAGTCCACAGTGTACAGATACATGATAAGTGGAGTAACATTTAGTGCAAGATAAAGTCCAGTAGATCTGATTAAAGATAGTCTGAGAGCCTTCAATGAGAGTTTCCCCTTGTGTCCTTATTCTTGGCTAATTTGGTGGAAACAGAAATAATCAAGTGCATTTGTGTGATGGACTGGAGCCAATGGAAGACTTGGAGCAAAGAAGCTGCTGACAACTATTATACATCTGCCTCCCTCCTGTGAATTCAAACCCCTGCCCCAAATCGAGGTACGATTTCAGAGAAACAATTTAATAGAATCAAAAAGTCATAGAGTACAGGTCAGGCAAACGCCTCCGTTGCCATGCTGTGAGAACGGAGAGGTTGAGAAGGAGTTTCTTCCCTGAGGCTATTAGGACTGTAAACTCCTACCTCACCAGGGACTAACTTTACTGTACCATTCTACTGTTTTTTTTTCCTTTTTCCATCCCACCCACAATATGTAAAATGTAAAAGAATATGTGATTCTGTTTGTAGTTTGTTCTTTGTTTTTTGCACAAAGTCCGCGAGCATTGCTACTTTTCATTTCACTGCACATCTTGTATGCGTATGTGACGAATAGACTTGACTTTATGCCAACCATCTAGAACCCAATTTAACCAAACCTACACTAATCTCATTTTATTCTCCCCACATTCCCATCAGCCTTCCCAGATTCTAGCACTCACCTGCACATTAGAGGCAATTTACAATGGCCAATTAACCTACCAATCAGCATGTCTTTGAGATGTGGGAGGAAACCACAACACCTGGTGGCATCCTCATGGTCAGAGGGAGAAGGTGGAAACTCCACACGGAATGAGGACATGTTGGAACTCATGTGCTGGAGCTTCCCTACTATGCCACCCCTAGAATTAGTATTAGTATAGCAGGTTACCTTGGATCACCTGAGCCCAATGTGCAGGAACATATATCTGTACATGTGGTTTTGACCATGCATGATGTTCCCCACATTAGGGTCACAGACATTCACATTTGGTTGCAAGATGGGGATGTTCAAGCATTTTCAATTGATTGAAAAATACGGAAATATGGTAACAGGCCCTTTAACCCACTGAATCCACACAGACCATCAATCACATGTTCACACTAGTTCTATGTTATCCCACTTTCACATCCACACCCTGCACACTAGCGGCAATTTACAGTAGTTAATTTACTTCCAAACCCGCACATCGTTTGTATGTGGGAGGAAACGAAAGCATCCAGAGGAAAGCTATGCAGTCACAGGAAGAAGGTGAAAACTCCACACAATAGCACCCGAGGTAAGGATCGGAACCAGGTTTCTGGTACTTTGATGTAGCAGTTCTGCCAGCTGTACCACTGTGCTGCGATCTATAGAATATTTTCAACAAGGGAGAGAAGTCTGAGATGCAAAATTACAATCCTATTTAAGCAAGCATGTTTGACAAATGTTTATAACATCAAAACAGGCCATTTGCCCAATCAGTCCAGGCCAGAATTGAGCTTCCTCCCAACTCTTATCCATCAAAATAAATTTCAAAACATGCCCGTTGACTTTAAATGCTACTCTTGATGACACAAATAATGTTTTTGTTTTTTTTGCATAAAAGGCTCCTAATCATGAAACCAGGATTCTGATTGCGGATGTAAATTTCTAGACCAGGCATCTTGATTTTCCAATTGTGCAAATGCAGAGTCAATTATGTAGACGAGGCAACCGTACATCCATGCATGAGATCTCAATTTGGTGCTAATCATGAAAATGCAGCCTCATTCTTGTAAATGCCGCTCGTGATTGTTTAATGAGTCCTCACTGTGTAAATAGTAACCTGGTAAATTAGGTTCCTCCTTACATAAACAGGACCACCAGATCAAGTAGATATTGTGACTGGTTGTGCAGACATATCTCTTTATCTTGCAAAGCGAATCCTGGGAACTATGACAATTGGTTCAGTTAAACAGAATTCTGAGTTGTATAACTGCTTGGCAGAAGTGAGTGAATGCATCTAATTTATTGAGTGTAGATTATTAATAAATGGCAATGCTCATGACATTTGAGTCACGTGAAGAGGGTCATTTTGACTTCATGTATTAAAGTAAAACAGGCTAGAAAGCACGCAACAAAATGCTTTTCACTGTACCTCAGTACATATGACAATAAACTAAACTAAATTAGACTAAATTAAATTATACTAAACTAAACTAAACTCTTGGTGACTTCTTCAAAAAAAAACGCTATCAATTTAAATAGACATGATTTCCCATGTACTGAGTCATACTGATTATCTCTAATCAGTCCATGTCTATCCCAATGCAGGTAGATGCCGTACTTAAGAATCCCCTCCAATAGCTTTCTCTACACTGAAGTTAGGCTCACCGGTCGGCAATTCCCTGGCTTGTCCTTGTTGCCCTTCCAGAACTTCACCTGAAGCTAAAGATGAAGCAGATGGTCAGACCTTGGTGATTTATCCACTTAATGTACATTAAAACAACCTATACCTCCCCTTTGGTAATTCACAACTCACATGCCTCACCTTACCTTCCATGATCTTCTCTTCAGTAAAAACGGATGAGGAATATTGAGTTAATATCTCCCCGCATCCCTTGGTCCCCAGTTTCCACTGTCCATCTCACGCTAAGTGAAAAATGGGAGGACTTTCCCAAAGTCCTATTGGAGATGTTAGTGTTACCACAGGAAAGATTGTATTGTGTCACAGGCTACCACTCCTAATTTCTAAATTGGAAATGATAAACTAAGGTAATCGTAATTACCAAAGGAAGAGAATTACCATTGAACCCAATAATTACCTTAGGACACGTAATTTGCTCTGTTCAAAAAGGGGATTAGATGAACTGCTCTGTGGGAATGGATTGCTAACAGCATCGTTCTATTTTAACCCTATTTTGCCAGGAGTATGGCAGGTGGAGTTAAACATGTTGTTTTTACTTCTTTACTGGAATCTTATGAGAGCAGAACTTATATTTGTTTGGAGATAATCCATGAATAAAATGACTATTAAATGGTACATTGGCGATAGTATTGATGCCTATAAATAGTTTATCAAGATTTCCATTCTAGGCTATTCTTCTATGGCTCAACTCTCTCTCATTCTCTCTGAACTTTAGTTGACCTCGGGAAGTCCTGTTCACACTAATTGAATGTATAATTCGCAGGAAAGGTAAGTTCAGGCACAGCAGTGCCTTGGCAACAAATTAATATGTTGTGCTTTGCATGGGAGGTTCACTCAGCCAATCAGTTTTAAAGCCACGTGTATTTAAGGAGAGGTGAGATTCGGTCAGTGTTCTTTTTAAGATTACCTGGTGGAAATGATGATAAAACTTGACATATTCATAAACACTGTGCATCATCATTTGAAATGTGTCCAAAAAGCAAGTACACCTAATGAACAAATACTGTCTAAACATATGAAGTGTGAATTATAGGTCAGTGTGCAGTATAATATTACATCCTATATTCAAGTGGGTGCCCATTCCAGCACTGGCAAAGCTAACGTAAGTTCATAGTAATCTTTGTAGAAATTGAATACAATTGGTAGTCTGCATAATCCCTCAATATAACAGGGTGTGATTCATATGATCCAGTTTGATGTTGGTTGGTAATTTTCACACAATACAGGGTATGATTCAACTGCATGATTCCTAGATGTAGACATGGTGCCAATGTTCCAAAAATGTTCGGGGTAACGCCGCAAATAACCACGGTATTGGTTTTTAATTATTGATTACCGTACAAAAATCGTTATGGATCTACAAAGGCAGTTCACATCACCAATTTAAAACAAGGATTTGGAGAAAGTAAGTAGGAAAATTGGAGCCAAAATATGTGTAACTATTTTCAACATTGTCTTAATTTTTTTTAAACTTTATATTACAATCCACAACTATTTATTGAAGGGCATCAAAGCTGTTGTGATCACTGTCAGATTTTCAGTTCACTTGGTGAGATCAGCCTGTATTTATTTAGTACCTTTAACACAATAAACCATCCCAGGAACCTTCAGGGAGGTGCATGATAAACAAGGACTGTTAATCACAAATGAGAATATTAGAATATAACTGAAAGCTTAATTAGTTTAGTTTAGTTTAGATACAGTGGGGAAACAGGCCCTTCAGCCCACCGAGCCCACACCGACCAGCGATCCCCGCACATTAACACTATCCTTCATATATAATGTTATATTTATACCAAGCCAATTAACATACAAAGCTGTACGTCTTTGGAGTGCAGGAGGAAACCGAAGATCTCTGAGAAAATCCATGCGGTCACGGGGAGAACGTGCAAACTCCATACAGACAGTACCCATCGTCAGGGTAAAACTCAGGTCGCTGGCGCTGTAATCACTGTAAGGCAGCATCACTACTGCTGCGCCACCCACCGTGCTGCCCATTAATTAAAGTTTGATTAAAGAGATAGGTTTCGATAATAGATAGGTTGAGAAGTTAATGGATTGCAAGACAGGCTAAAGTAGGCTGGAAATAGAAGAGCAACGAGTAGAAATTAAAAAAGAGAAATGCTGGCAGAACATCAGAACTGGTGAAGGATCTTTGACTTGAAATGGTAACTTGTTTCTCTTTCCACAGATACTGCTTGACTGTTCTACCAGCATTTCTGTTTTTGTTTTGGGTTCCAACATCTACATTTTATTCGTTTTCTACTCAAGTTGGAATAGCTGTCAATAAACAGTGGGGATGTGGAAGATGCCAAACTTACAACACTTATAGAGCTATGCAGAGAATGGGGTGTAATTTGTTAAAGAGAAAAAGATTTGTTAATCAATGCATCAACATGCCCAAAGAATGCCCAGAGTCTTTTATCCAGAGTAGAGGAATCGAGAAACAAATAACATAGGTTTAAGATGAAAGGTGAAAGATTTATTAGGAACCAGAGGGCCAACTCTTTGACTCAGATGGTGATGGGTATATGGAATTAACTGCCAGAGGAGGTAGTTGAGGCAGGTACCATAACAGCATTTAAAAGACACTAGGACAGGTACATGGATAGGAAAGAATTAAAGGGATTTGGGCCAAACGCAGGCAAATGGGATCAGCTTAGAAGGGGCATCTTGTCCGTCATTGCTGTGTTGGGCTAAAGGGCCTGATCCCTTCTATATGACTCTATGATCCCCTAAAAAAGCAATGACATTACCACAAAACTTGTACATTGAATATTTGTAAACCGAGGAATTACTATATAGGACTGGAGAAGGACTCCTAGGATGGGAAAATAGAGGGGATTGAAAGACAAAGGTGAGCATTTTAAAATTTAGATATTGGGGTATTTGGTCTATATACGTCATCAGACACAATCGTGATAGGTGACTAAAATAGATCATTTCATGATAAATATAAAGTTCTTTTTTTTCCAACAAAGAGTTCTCTGATGTTTGGAGAACAAGGTTGGAGGAACAGCACTTCATATTTCGCTTGGGCACCTTACGACCCAGCAGTATTTCTCTAACCAAGTAAGCATTGCATTCCCTCTCTCTCCATCCCTCACCTCCCTAGTCATCGTACTAGTTTGACTGTCATCCTGTTGAGTTTCATTGTCTTTCTAACTCTTTATCACCTAACCCACAGCCAACAATGGACCATTGTGGGATCCACCTTTCCTTGATCATCATTATTTCTTTGCATATCTTTCATTCATTAGTTCGATATATCTCTATATCACCGTCTATATCTGTCTTTTCCCTTTCCCCCGACCAGCAGTCTGAAAAATGTCTCAACCCAAAACGTCACCTATCCTTTTCTCCAGATATGCTGCCTGACTCGCTCAGTTACTCCAGCTTCTTGTGTCTATCCAAGGTTTACTGAAGATTGTGTTTCTGGTGAGCAATAGCCCAGTGTTTGAAAAGTCTCAGTTTTCATCTCTGATCTCAAGTTTCCAAGGATTCGGAATAATTTTATTTTCTTTCTGCCTTGAAAAGTAATGTAAGAATGGCACCTACTGCAATGTAAAGAGTACATTGCCTACACCAGCGACTACAGATAATCGAGGACAATTAAACAAAATCCAAGTTTCACAGTCTTAGCTGCTGAATGCCAGACCTAATGCCAGGCACATGACGCATCTGTAAACGTCCATACACAGCGTGTCAAAGACAGGATCTGACTTTTAGTAGGAAAGGGTTGGAACATTTCATATATTTTCCTTCAGCTTGTTTGGAAAACTGATACATCACCCAAAAACATCCAGGTTTAAGTAGAATTCTATGTAAATGGATTTGAATCACAGCAAAGCTTTTCACTGTACCTCAGTACACGTGACAATAAACTAAACTGAACAAATGGAAACTTCTGGAATTGCCCATCATATTATTGTGCGGACTCTGTCACTACAAGGGCAGCAGAGGTTCAACAGAAACACACCATCTACTCTAATGCCATGGGAGGTTCTTGTTATACAGTTATACAGCACATAAACAGGCCCTGCCGCCCAACTAGTCCAAGTTGCTTAACTGAGCTAAGCTCCCTTGCTGTGCCTGGCTCACAACCCTCCAAACCCTCCCATACATCTGTCCAAGTGTCTTTTAAATGTCATAAATCTACTTTATCAGAGGGGAAAGGGTCTTGGTGAAGTTACATGAACCTACAACATGGAGTTAACATAGAAGACGCAGAGACTCAGACATTTATTAAGAATCTAGAGGACAATATTACAGAACCCCAGTTATCTAATGTTAATGAGGCTCCTACTGAATCTGGCACTTAACCCAGTAGAAAAAGCAGGAGGATTACAGCCTCTTGCTCGTGTAGACAGATTGGCAATAAAACAACTTGATATTAACATTCTGCCATGCTTGTGTAAGAAAAGAGAGTTAACACCCATTTTCTGTTTCCAGTACTCTTTGATCTGAAGGGCATTTGGTACGTTTGCCATCATTGGTTGAGGCATTGAGTATAATAATCCTGATGCAGCTTTATAGGAATTTGGTTAGGGCCAATTTGGAGTGTTGCGTGCAGTTCTGGTCACCCCATTACAGGATGTATGTGGGAGCTTTGGAACGGTTGCAGAGGAGGTTTACCAGGATGATGCCTGGATTAGATGGTATTAGATACAGTGAAAGGTTGGGCAGACTTGTATTGGTTTTTCTGGAATGCCAGAGTTTTAAAGAGACTGGATAGAAGCATATACGATTATGACAGGCATAGATGGGGTGGACAATCAGAATAAAAATATCAAATACTAGTGGGCATAGCTTTAAGGGGAAAAGGACAACGTTTAAAGGAGCTGTGCGGGGCAAGTTTTTTTTACACAGAGGGTGGTGAGTGCATGAGGCACACTGCTGGGTGATGGTCTGAAGAAGGGTCTCGACCCAAAACGTCACCCATTCTTTCTCTCCAGAGATGCTGCCTGTCCCACTGAGTTACTCCAGCATTTTGTGTCTAAAAATGATGGTGGAGGAAAATACGATAGTGGCTTTTGGAATTTTGGAATAGGCATAAATATGCAGGGAATGGAGGGATGTGGATTATGTGCAGGCAGGTAAGAGTTGGCACAGACATTGCACGCCGAAGGACTTGTCCCTGTGCTGTGCTGTTCTATGTTCTATGTTCTATGATTTTTATTTTGAGCTATTTCAGCTTTCTCCTTCCTGCTTCTCAGACACACAAGTGCAGAGTGAAACTCAGGAAATTTCTAAGGTCAGAATCAGTCAATACGAAGACTGGTAAATAATGGATCGGCTCAATTATAGATCGCTATGAATTGTTTATCAAGTATTCCATCTTAGCTTATTCATTAATGGCTCACCTCCCTTTCACTATTTATCCTCCAGTTGACCTCAGGGTATCCGATTTACAGCAAGTGGATGGATCATTAGAAGGAAAGGCAAAGTTAAACACAGAGGTGCCTTAGCAACATAATAAGTATTGTGCTTCACATAGAGAGTTTACTCAAACCTGCTTACTCAAACCTTGGTTGGTTTTAGATCCGTGCATTAATTAAGGAGTGGCAAGATTCAATCAATATTCCTTTTAACAATTATTTTTGTGAATTCATTGTTAATGTTTTGTTTGATGAATTAAATAATTCCCATGAAGAAATGGGTCTAAATTGCAGGTGCACCTAATAAATGGCAAGATTGGGTACTGTGAGATTACAGCAATGGAAGGTATCCATTATTTGTGATAATAGGTTATGATGCAGCGCAGTGGCACAGCGATAGTAATGCTGCCTTACAGCGCCAGAGTCCCGGGTTCGATCCTGATTATGGGTGCTGTCTGTATGGAATTTGAACTTTCTCCCTGTGACCACATGGGTTTCTCTGGGTGCTCTGGTTTCCTCCCGCTTCCATGCAGGTTTGTAGGTTAAATGGCTTCTATAAATTGTTGCTAGTGTGCAGGATAGAACTAGTGTACCGGTGATTGCTGGTCGGTGTGGACTCGGTGGGCCGAAGGGCCTGTTTCCATGCTGTATCTCTAAACTAAACTAAACTAAACAGTATAGTTGAATCAAACATTCTAAATTCATTCATCATTGTGTTTAGTCCAAACTGAAAATTAGATCTCTTGAATGGTTAACTAAATCTGTTTGATATTGATTTCAAAAGTCCGAATACAAATATATCTATTTAATTAACACCTCCTGAAAAGCATTCACAGCATAGTACTAGAATCACAAAACAAGTATCACACATAATCCGTGCAGAACAAAATCCTGACCTCAAGTAATTGTAAATAAATTAATATTGATTGGCTTAATTTCCCTGTTGATAAAACGTATGGCAATTAAGAAGCAGTGGCACAATAAACTGGAAAAATTATTTACAAGCACCACACAAGCTCCAGATCAACATATTTAACTATTTCACGCTGCAGCTTAATTGTAGCTTTGCTATGGCCACATTTGGACTATTGCGTGAATTCAGGTTTCCTCAATACAGGAAGGGTGTGGAGGCTTTGAAAGGGTGCAGAGGACGTTTATAAGAATGATGCCTGAATCAGGGGGTATTATGTATACAAAATCAGGGGTTAATAGCTAAGAGAAACCTCTTCATCTCACTCCTAAATGGCTCCTTATTCAGAGACTGTGACCCCTAGTTGTGGACTCCTCAGCCAGCAGAAGCATCTTCCCTGCATCCAGCCTGTTGAACGCAGTAAGATTTCTGTAATTTTCAAAAAGGTTTCATTTCATTATTATCACCAAGACCCGGCATAATTGCAATAAGGTACTGAAAACCTCTCATAATAAGGATCATGTTTCAGTTAGCATTCCTAATAGTTTGCTGGACGTTCAGGTTAGTTTACCATGCGTCTAGAGAGATATAGCGTGGAAACAGGCACTTCGTCCCACCAAGTCCATGTCAACCATTGATCACCTCTTAACACTAGTTCTATGTTACCCAACTTTCACATATATCCCTACACACAAGGAGCAATTGACAGAAGCCAATTAACCCACAAACTCACATGTCTTAGAGATATGGGAGGAAACCGGAGCACCCAGAAAACGTGTAAACTCCACACAAACAGTACGCGAGGTCAGGACCGTACCCAGGTCTCGTTGCTGTGAGGCAGCAGCTCTATCATCTGCATCACTGTGCTGCCCTGTGACTTTTAGACAATGGCACATATTTCTTTTCAACATAAACTCTATTGAATTTCTCACCATTTAAATAATACCCTGTTTTTCGGCATTTTATATACAAAGTTGTCCACATTATATTGCATGTACCATGCTCTTTCCCACTCATTCAGTTTGCCTCCAACCTCTTGAAATTTCTTTAAATCCATCTCCCTGCTCACAGTCCCACCCAGTTTAGTATTATCAGCAAACTTGGAAATATGACTCTTGGTCACTCAGCTAAATCTTTAATATAAATAGTGAATAGCTAGGCCACAGACAATGATCGCTGTGATATCCCACTGATCACTACCTGCCTACTTCTTCCCACTATTTGCTTTCAGTCCAAGAATCTATTGTCAACCCACATCAAAACGTTACCTTGATCACTAGTCAATCTGTGACTCTTGTTGAGCAACCTCCTGCATAGGACCTTAGCGAAAGCCTAAACTGAACTTCCACATCCAAAGCACAGCTAACTTCTGGAATGGAGAAACAAGAAACTGCAAATGCTGGATTCTTGAGCATAACACAAAATGTTGGAGGAACTCAATGGGTCAGGCAGCATCTAGGAAGGGAATGTACAGGCAAACATTCTGGTCGGGACACTTCCTTCCTCATGCTGACAGATGATGTTTTGGGTTGGGGTCAGTCATCTGCCCATTTTCTCCCCAGATGCTGCCTCACCCGCTGAATTCGTCCAGCACTTTGTGTTTTGCCCCTCTAGAATTGTTGACCTTCTCAGTCATGTTAGTGTTTATGACTAAAAGTAGGAAGAAAGAAAGTAAGACTTACATTTATATATGAGTAGGAGAGAACTGCAGATCCTGGTTTATACCGTAGATAGACACAAAATGCTTGAGTAACTCAGCTTGAGACTTGAGTAACTCCGTAAATTGCTCTAGTGTGGATGTGAAAGTGGGGTAACATAGAACTAGTGTGGATGGGTGATTAATGGTTGGCGTGGACTTGGTGGGCTGAAGGGCCTTTCTTTCAATCAAAGGCTGTGGGTATTTCTGTAAGTAACAATTGTTAACCGTCTGGTTTGGCTGGTACTGTGACAATTACAATGGGATTGGCACAGTGATGGTGGTGGGAGAATAGGCGCAAAACACGTCCCTCTGAAAGTAAAGGGAGACGAAGAAAACCTCATGGATAACTTAGTGAAAGAAGAATGAAAATTAAAAGTGCTGAAAACACATATCAGGTAGCACCTGTGAGGAAAAAACAGGGTGAATATTTTTGTAAAAGAGCAAGATTTGAAGTAGAACTAAGTAAAACAAAACTTTTATCACACATGCGCTTCATATCTAGAACAGAAAATAATCCCAAATCAATTTGTAACGGCAAAATCCGAATATTTGAGTCTTTGGGGCAGGGTGAACAAAGCTATTTGCGTCTTAATTAAGTTTAGTTTTTGCAAATAAGGTTTGTATTTAAAGAGCTATAACTCTAGCTTTAATACATTGTATATTTTCATTTGTGTCACTTTGATGATAAATTAAAATATTTCAGGAAGTTTTCTTTATTACAGTACGAATGAAGAGCTGTTATTTGAGATAGCACGTCCTAATCTATTCTTGACTAACGCTCGATAAAACTAACTGTTAGTTGCCCAATTGTAGACTGCCCTTAATAAAATTCCCTGTGAGAAAATAATAGTTTGGTTGATTTAAAGTACTGTGTAGTTAACGTTGCCGCAATACCTTTGCAGTCCATGCAAGATTAGCTGTGGAAGATGTTGTCTTTTTGGTGACCAAGCAATCTGTCATGAAACTGCTACTAAAGAATTCAATCATGCAAAATTGAGCCAAGATGTTTGCTGGCGATCATTGCTACACTTGCACTGCATAGGATTGGACATCTCTGTGATGATCCAGACCTCTATAAAGGAAACACATCCTGGGTGAGTTGGGTCAAGGATGCTGATGATTATTACAGACAAGAACAGAAGGGTCGTGCAAGAATGAAGAGAGTAGATGCATTGGTAATATAATATAATTCATGAACTTCTTGAGTGGTAGAGCCATCTCAAGGGGCCATACAGGTTACTCCGACTTCTATTCCTTGTGTTCTTTAGAAAAACAGACAGTGAAATAGGGAAGGGAAAACATAGTTTGATTTGCCTGAGGGGACCTGTTACTGGCCAAACAACCAACTGTTACGGCACAATTTTATTTGATTTAACTTCCTATCCCTGTTCCCCAAACTGTGAATGTGAGAAACTGGGGCCAAGTGGAAATAGAAATTAATAATTCAGTGGTGCAGCTCATAGAGCTGCTGCCTCACAGTGCCAGGGACCCAAGTTTGATCTTGACCTTGGATGCTGTCTGTGCAGAGTTTGCACGTTCTCCCTGAAATATGGGTTTTCTCCCGGTGCTCTAGTTTCCTTTCTACGTTCCCAAGACGTGCAGGTTTGTATGTTAATTGGTCTCTGTAAATTGCTCAATGGGATAGCATGGAATTAGTGTACGCTGGTGATCGATGGTCGGCATTGACTCAGTGGGTCAATGGACCTGTTACCTCGCTGTATCTATAAACTCTAAACTTTTCTAATTTTAGTGCAACTGCTAAACCACTTGCTGTTAATGTTCAAGAAGGAACTGCAGATGTTGGAAAAATCGAAGATAGATAAAAATGCTGGAGAAACTCAGCGGGTGAGGCAGCATCTATGGAGCAAAGGAATAGGTGACGACTCGGGTCGAGACCCTTCTTCAGACTGATGCCCACTGATGTCCACATCAGTCTGAAGAAGGGTCTCGACCCGAAACATCACCTATTCCTTCGCTCCATAGATGCTGCCTCACCCGCTGAGTTTCTCCAGCATTTTTATCTACCTTCTGCTGTTAATGTTCAGTGGGCTGACTTCATGTTGTTCATGTGAAAATGATTGCATTACACACGTTGTCTGTTTTAATGGCCCACATTAGAATACCAATTCTGTACTGCTACTCAACTCAAATTTCCCACTCACTCATGGCTTGAGCCATCAGAGCTCAACACTACATCCAGACTTGCTTCTCATCTTTATTTGTGTCAGGAGACCATGCTCCGATTTTGATGGCATTTCATCTGCATGTACAGGTGAATATATCTGTAGAGAGTTGAACCACAAGTACTAAATCTATAATATTGAAACGTTCAACCGAGTTCAAGGATGTCAATGGTCTCAGTAGAGAGGGCAGGGGAATCTAAGCAGACGGATACAATAAATAATTACCAGGATTAGTATTGTAATGGACATTAGTAGTCAAATTTCTGTCACAATTTTGCTTTTTAGAAGGAATAATTTAACTATCAAGAGTTGAGAGTATTTAATTGCATATCGACAATGGAATAATGAATTTCTTACTTGTAGCAGTTCAACAGGCCTGTAAATGCAATATACAGATAATATATAATAAATTAATTAATTAAAACTTTTTCTATGTGATTTGTAGATGTCCTGTTGACCAAAATATATGAAAGACTAACTTCAATTAACAGTTCTAGCTTTTGCTTCTCTTCTAAAATTTCTTCAAGAATTGAACCATTTTGATACAGATCAGTGCATTGCTAAGATTAATTCAGCTGAAGGGCACCAACATATTCAGCGACATCTTTGTTGATACTGTCAACATTTGTTTTCTTTTAAGACATGTTCAATTCGGATGCCTGCTGATATTATAAGATTGGGACCCCTTAACGACTTTAATAATCGTCTGTTCTTGTGCCTTATCTTTGGTATATGGAGCACGCTACCATAATTCCAAAGTTCAAATTCGTGGCTTTAGTCTTGTCCAGAAATCCCAACATGTGCTGTGTTGAACATTTGAGTACATTAAAGAAATCCATTTTTTTAATTGCTCACATTCTTTTGACATGATGGTAGGTTTGGACTTTAAAGTCTTTTTTGCACCTTCATATTGTAATTGTTTTACTATTCTTCAATTTTTTTATATCCTTCAAATTGATTTGATTTGTGAGCACCAACTGAAGAAGTCTGAAGTAGCCTGAAGAAGGGTTCTGACCCGAAACATCACCTATTCCTTTTCTCCGGGGATGCTGCCTGGCCCACTGAGTTACTTCAGCATTTTGTGTCTATCTTCATTATTCTTGGTATTGTTAAACATTCAGCAGGATACCTAGAATAGTGATCAGAAATGCTAGTCAGTATTTCTAATCTAATCAACTTAGTCCTAATTCTCCATGGATCTCGTAAGCAATAGATCACCAGAAAAGCAATAGAAAAGTGTGTCTGACATGGAAGTAGAAAATAGTGGGAATATTCATCAGGTCAGACAACATCTGTGGAGAGAGAAGCATATTTTACATCTCAGATGATTGATCGGGATTGAAGAAAGTTAGGCATCGAACATGTTCTGTTGCAAAGACGTCAGAGAGTGCAAAGGGAATGGCCGTGATAGGATGGAGATTAACAAGGACTGAATTGCACGAATGAAGGCAGTGCTGGCTTTGAGAGGACGGTGAAAGCCCCTTAATTACGACTGTTCCTCCTGGAAGAGGTGTAAATAAAAAGAGATGAATTAAAACTGAGAGAAAAATAATGCTGGAATTGTGGAATGCAAAAAAACGCCGTCATTGGAAATAGGTAATAACTATAAAGAATACTTGCAATGCTCAGTCAGTCAGCCAGCATCCGTGGAGAGAGAAAAAACAGTTAGCATCACAAGTGGGTAACTTTTCATGAAAACTGGAAAGCCTGTTTAGCTGAAATAGTTGGACAATTGTAATAATTTAATAATTTTAGATAACAGTCCCAGCACTTTTTAATGTTTCCTCTCTCTCTATTTTAATTAACCTCCAACGTCCATCTCTTCCACACAGAATATCTGCAGTTAATATGTCTCCACCCTCTCTCTGCTATCACAGCCATCACTTGCTCTTGAGATGGCTGTTAAGACCATTAAGACTCTCTTGATCTTCACCGATCACAGAGATTTCCCTTTTTATTCCGTTGCCCTCCCCCTTCTCTGTAACTTCTGACATGTTTCATTGCTGACGTTGCTTAGTTCTGATAAAAGGTCATTGACCAGAAACATTAACTGTGTTTCTCTCTCCACAGATATTGCATGACCTATTGAGTACTTCCAACATTTTCTTTTTTTAATTTCAGAGCATCTATACGGAGCTTGCTTTCACCAATTAGCATACTTATTGAAGACAACTAAAAAGCAGTTGAAATATCGAACATATGCATTTTGTTCCTGTAAAATATCCACCTTCAATGAAAGAATTCTAACTTTCCCACAAATTGTCGACATGAATGTCTTTTGAATAATCATCTCCCCTCCTTCTTGCCTCTTTTCTCGGCTAAATATAGCCTTCAATCTTTGATTTAAATCTTTTTGACTCAGCCTCACTCAAAATACTCTTCTCGATTTACCCCTGTCTACAACTTTCAATTGGTTGCCAAGGTTTGTGAGAAATGTATAAATGCCAGCATCTTTCAGAAAAGAGAAGGGGCTGTCATGTATGTAACTGCACTAATAATAACATTTGATTATGTTAGAAACCGTGTGTCAAACTTAGTTTCAAACTTACTATGATGGAAAGAAAAACAGCATAACTTTGCAAGATATGTAATGGTATTAACTGGGGGTCTGCATGTGTTTTCGAACTCTGAGATATTATGCCTGAGGTAAAGGGACAGCTATCAGCCCAGAAAAGCAAAGAGCTGCTTCATATTAGTTGCACAAACCGAAGGTGAAGTACACAAGTGTGTGAGTTTGACTGGGTTGGCAGGATTATTGCCTCAGGGTCAGAAAGCTGTGGACGTTTGGCACCAGGGAGTAATTTTACCTTTCTGCATCTTGTAAAATAGTAGCTTTGAATCAGAAGCCTACATTGCATCTTTATTCCCATTGACAACAATCAACATGAGGGATTGAGTGCTTGCTCTACTGTAGGACTGAGGGAATGCTGCAACATTGAAAGTGCGGCCTCTCAGATAACTGAGAAATTATTCATCTGGTTAGATGTGCATTACAGATTCAAGGGTGCTTGTGATGACTGACAATGTTCTGCAGGGAAACAACCAAAGAAATATAGATTTATTCACCATTCTTCATTTTGTTGCATGGGGAATATTTTTGGCATGGAATGTTTATCGTGTTGATAACTCCTGGAAAGCAAAAAAGTACCATTTATGTAAATGTTTTTTAACCTTGGAAAAACCTTGGATGATTGTTTATGAGACAAGCCCCAAATCAGGAGCTTTGTATTATCATTTATTCAATATGGTTCTGATTAGCATAGAATTGTTTAGTTTACCTTAGTGATATAGCATGGAAACAGGCCCTTCAGCTCACCGAGCCCACAGCGACATCGATCATCCCTTGACCACTAGTTCTTTGTTATCCCACCTTCTCATCCTTACACATTAGGTGCCAATTACAGCAGCCAATTAACCTGTAAACCCGCACATCTTTGGGATGTGGGAGGAAACCAGAGTATGCAATGGAAACCCACGCGGTCATAGGGAGAACGTGCAAACTCCACACAGACAGCACCCAAAGTCGGGATCAAACCCGGGTATCTGGCGCTGTGAGGCAGCATCTCTACCTGCTGCATCACTGTGCTGCCCTGTTTGTCAGAGTTTAACTTTATTGGTACTTTGACTTGATATGAATAGATTGTTCCCATCCGTACTGGAAAAAAAAACACAGAATTATCAGAAACAAAGAAATCCTTAAAATAGGTTTGTTAATGTTTTTTTATCTCTTCTTCTTTTACTCTCTTTGCTAAAGCTTAAAGTTTGCTTAGGAATTACCCTACGAGCATTGTTGTCTCATAAAAGGGTTTTATTTTCAACTCAAATTTCTAATTTGATGGGGGTGTTAACCAGTTTAAAATGTACAGGTTAATACAGCCATTAAAACGTGGAATCGCATTTGGTGTTAATGCCACAGCAATGTTTTGGAGATGTTAATTTCGGGGGTTTTAAAACCTACTTAAATCTGTAGTTTCATCAGCAGGCATGTGGGAAACATTGCTTTAGAATGTGAGATGAGACTTTGAATTATTGTGTCTTCAGAACTACCAATAGGGCGTTTGTCTGTACATTTATGGGCATCACAACCTCGAAGACCCACTGCTGGGGATTAAAGTGATTTGTAATTTTACTCTGACAGAAAGCCTCTCAGACCAACAACATTCAGGAAACAATAATGGCTGAGTAAAGGTTGAAGGGCAGGGGGGTCAAAGAGAAAAGTAATTAAAAATGGTTTAGCGACATGCATGTGCTAAACCTGTGCAAAAAGCTATGGGTTGGTAGAAGTACTAATTCACTTTATAGTGTGCAATGAATCCCCAGTGATTAATAATGCAGCATTTAAAATCCATCAGGATTATTTGGCTTATGTTGAACAGATATTTCATGTTGAATGCTGAAATGAAGTAGCACGTTTTACAGCAATAGAGATCTAGTAAAATCATGCCTCAGCCTTTGAAGCACCTTTACAGCTAATCTTTTAACCCAGCCCTTAAAGTTCTTCTTCATTCCAAGTTTATGGAATGAGTGGTATTGTGACCTGTAACATCAATGTCGAACATCAATAATGTAGGTCTGATCCCACACGCAGATACAGAAAAAAGTTGTTTACCTCAGATATTTCCTTGCAAAGAAGAACACAACACACATATTCATTTGGAAGTGAAATAACTGGGTTAGTTGGCAGCCAAATTCGATGAGACAAAAACTCACACATTTCCAAGGCATTCACTTTAGGAGGTGCTGGTTTAGCTCAGCTTAAAGATACAGCAGGGAAACAGGCTGTTTGGTCCACATAATTTATACCTAACCATCGACCACACGAGTTGTATGTTATCCCATTTGTTAATCCACTCCGTACATACTAGGATAAATTTAAGGAGGCCAGTTAATCTACAAAGGTACATGTCTTTGGGATTTGGGAAGAAACCGGAGCACCTAGAAGCAACTCACAGGAAAAAATATGCAAACTCCACACGGACAGCATCCGAAGTCAGGACAGAACTGGGGTGTGTGACACTATGAGGCAAAGGCTCTGTCAGCTGTGCCACTGTGCTATAGGTAGAGCCACTGTTTGAGGGAAGAATATGAAGGTATTTTGAAAGAACTGGGAACTATGCTCCAATAATGCCAGTCCCATCCGCACATTCAAGATGCTTATAACATTTTGATTCTGGATATCCTGCATTCCCCAGCAGTTGTATATAGCATCTGGATATGCAGGGAATGGAGAGATATGGGTTATGTGCAGGTGGATATATGATGGTCTTGGCATCATGTATGGCAGAGAAATTGTGAGCTGAAGGACCTATTCTTGTGCTGTACTGTTCTATGTTTTATGTTCCATCTCCCCAGGGAGAGGCAAAAAATAAAAAATACCACCACCTCTTAAAAGACAAAAATGAAACCTTATGAAGTTCGCTCCTCCACCCAAAAGCAATCAGAATGAGTCAAGAAGAATATGGTGTCCATTATGTACGTTAGATTCAGATTCAGGTTCAATCTTTATTGTCATTGTACAGTGTACAGTACCTACCTACTTTACCTACCATGCATTTCCATCTTGATGATGTGCAGTGAATCGTAACCAAGTGAATGAATTGGTAAATGTTGTTGAACATAAATATTATCTGTGACATTAAAAGATGCTTAGGCTCTTTGACATCCACCTAAGCAGCCAGATCCGACTAAAGTTTAACATCAGCTCGATGTGATAATATAGAGAATCAAATTCATTTAAAACATTCTTGGAGTTCATTCAGCCATTGTGTCTCTGCCAGCCGAGATTGGACTACCTGCCACTTCCTAGATCTTGATCGATATATTTATAAATCAGTAGGCCTGCATTAAATCCGCATTATAATCCTGCGTCCTTTATAAATATAGTGAATATTTCTGCCTTCAGCACCCTTTAAGGCAGTAAATTATAGTAAGGCAGTCCCAACCACTTATTGAGTGAAATAGGTTTTCTAAACGCCTCTCTTATCTTTCCACTGATTAAGTCAGTGAAACCTATTTCTTTTAAGTTTAAGTTTACTTTGCGTTTAGAGATACAACATGAGAACAGGCCTTTCGGCCCACTGACCACCGATCACCCATTCACCCACAAGTTATCCCATCTAATTTGGGGCAATTTACAGTGGCCAATTTTCACACTGTATCGTCTGTTCAAAAGAAAATGCTTAATTTCCCCTCACAATTCTATCGTTGCAACAACATCCTTGTCTGGAGAAGTATCTCGACCCGAAACGTCACCCATTCCTTCTCTCCACCCATTCATTCCTGTCCCGTTGACTTTCTCCAGCTTTTTTGTGTCTATCTTCGGTTTAAACCAACATCTGCAGATCCTTCCTACACATCCTTGTCTCTCTCCCCACATGGGTGCTATTACATCCATCCTATATTGTGCTGGCCAGAGGGGTACAGTGATTGTAGACCGACACACAGCCTGTCACTAGGGATCCAAATCCATGGCTAGGCTGCTCTCCCACACACTAAAGGACTAGACATGTATGGCATAATGTTTAAATGAAGTGCATATTTGCCCTTAATTGTAAAATCCAGCATACAAGTTGATATTCTAAAAACTGTATTCACGGGTGCATCATATGCCTGAGAAACCGTAAGAAATTCAAAGCCCCCTTTACCCACCACCTGGATCTCTCTCCCCAAGACCCCGTTTCCCCTCTGCCTTACCCACCATCAGGCTTTTAGTACCCCTCCTTCACAGCATAACATTTTCCAGACTGCAGTCATTCCTGTTGGCTCTATAACGAGGCACGTTTCATGTTCTGTTCTACAAGATTGCAAGATCTTCGAGCCATAGAGTTATACAGCTTGGAACCAAGCCCTTCAGCCCTACTTGTCCATGCCGACCAAAATGCCCCATCCACACTACATCTCTCTAAACCTTTCCTAACCGGGTACCTGTCCAAATGACTTTTAAATGTTGTTATAGTACCTGCCTCAACTACCTCCCCTGGCAACTCATTCCATATACCCCCACCCTCAGTGTGAAAAAGGTGCCCCTCGGGTTCCTGTTAATTTTTTTTCCCTCTTACCTTAAACCTATGATCTATTGGTATTTAATTCCCCTTCTCTGGATAAAAAACTGTGTTGGAATCTACCTTATTTATTCCATTTGTGATATTAGATACCTCTATAAAATTACCCCTCATCCTGCATTCCAAGGATTAAAGTCCTAACCTGCCCAACATCTCTATAGCTCAGCCCCTCAAGTCCTGACAATGATCTTGTGACCCAGGCATGCAGTTCTGCCATACCATGGTATTGTTTCCAAAGAGTTAATCTAGTGGACAGTTGACAGTTCATTAAAAAAGTGCAAAAAAAATTTAAGGGTATGCAAGAATCACTTATATACAGGGGCAACTTATACGCCTGATTGTATGGTTTATCCATGCACATATATGTTCTTTACATAACACAGAAGTACCACTTGGCTACTTAACCTTAACACAACATATCAGATAGTAGAAGATAATGTATTTGTTAAATATCCTTGGGGAATGGTGATTTGCTTTCGCACATTTATGAAGAGTCGATCAATAATGTGCTCCTGATGTTTAGAGATGCAGCAGGGAAAAAGCCTCATCAATCATCCACACACTATGTTATCCCACATTCCTACCCATCCCTACACACTAGAGGCAATTTACAGAGCCCAATTAACCTACAAACCTGCAGGTGTTTAGGATGTGGTAGGAAATCAGGGCACCCGGGGTTAAACCCACATGGTCATAGGGAGGACATGCAAACGCCACACAGACAGCACCCAAGGTCAGGATCGAATCTGGGTCTCTGGCACTGTGAGGCAGCAGCTCTACCAGCTCATGTCACAAAAAAATATGCATTTACTCAGAAAACAGCAGTCAATCTCAATTATTGAGATATGGTGTTTTTAAGATTTAAACAATCTAATAAAACCATAAATGTTTTATTCTTTTGTATTCCTACTTTGATGATGGCTTCTGGGGGAAACATTAAATCTGAATGATAGCCGAGTGGAGACAGATGAGAGGTAAATAATTTTCAAATGTCAAACTCAGCACCAATCCATACTCTGCTGATTTTAATAGAGATGGCTCAGGGAGTGGGGTGTGATACTATGTTAGAAACATAGAAACATAGAAAATAGGTGCAGGAGGAGGCCATTCAGCCCTTCGAACCAGCACCGCCATTCATTGTGATCATGGCTGATCGTCCCCTATCAATAACCCATGCCTGCCTTCTCCCCATATCCCTTGACTCCACTAGCCCCTAGAGCTCTATCTAACTCTTTCTTAAATCCATCCAGTGACTTAAATCCATCCACTGCTCTCTGTGGCAGGGAATTCCATAAATTCACAACTCTCTGGGTGAAAAGGTTTTTCTCACCTCAGTCTTAAATGACCTCCCCTTTATTCTAAGACTGTGGCCCCTGGTTCTGGACTCGCCCAACATTGGGAACATTTTTCCTGCATCTAGCTTGTCCAGTCCTTTTATAATTTTATATGTTCTATAAGAAAACCCCTCATCCTTCTAAACGCCAGTGAATACAAGCCTAGCCGTTTCAATCTTTCCTCATATGATAGTTCCGCCATCCCAGGGATCAATCTCGTGAACCTATGCTGCACTGCCTCAATCACAAGGATGTCCTTCCTCAAATTAGGAGACCAAAATTGTACACAATACTCCAGATGTGGTCTCATCAGAGCCCTATACAACTGCAGAAGAACCTCTTTACTTCTATACTGAAATCCTCTTGTTATGAAGGCCAACATTCCATTAGCTTTCTTCACTGCCTGCTGTACCTGTAAGCCAGCTTTCAGTGACCGGTGTACAAGGATGCCCAGGTCTCGCTGCACCTCCCCCTTATCTAATCTAACCCCATTGAGATAATAATATGCCCCCTTGTTTTTGCCGCCAAAGTGGATAATCTCACATTTATCTATATTATACTGCATCTGCCACGCATCTGCCCACTCACTCAACCTGTCCAGGTCACCCTGCAACCTAACATCCTCTTCACAGTTCACACTGCCACCCAGCTTTGTGTCATCCGCAAACTTGCTAGTGTTGCTCCTAATTCCGTCTTCCAAATCATTAATATATATGGTAAACAGTTGCGGCCCCAACACCGAGCCTTGCGGCACTCCACTCGCCACTGCCTGCCATTCTGAAAACGACCCGTTCACTCCTACTCTTTGCTTTCGGTCTGCCAACCAATTTTCTATCCATGTCAACACCCTACCCCCAATACCATGTGCTCTAATTTTAGTCACCAGTCTCCCGTGCGGGACCTTGTCAAAGGCTTTCTGAAAGTCTAGATACACTACATCCACTGGCTTCCCTTCATTCATTTTACTTGTCACATCCTCAAAAAATTCCAGAAGTTTAGTCAAGCATGATTTCCCTTTCATAAATCCATGTTGACTTGGACTAATCTTTTTACTGCTATCCAAATGCATCATTATTACCTCTTTAATAATTGACTCCAGCATCTTTCCCACCACTGAAGTCAAGCTAACTGGTCTGTAATTCCCCCATTTTCTCTCTCGCTCCTTTCTTGAAAAGTGGGATAACATTAGCCACCCTTCAATCCACAGGAAATGATCCTGAATCTATTGCACATTGGAAAATGATCACCAATGCATCCACTATTTCTAGAACCACCTCCCTGAGGACCCTGGGATACAGACCATCAGGCCCAGGGGATTTATCATAGAAACATAGAAAATAGGTGCAGGAGTAGGCCATTCGGCCCTTCGAGCCTGCACCGTCATTCAATATGATCATGGCTGATCATCCAACTCAGTATCCTGTACCTGCCTTCTCTCCATACCCCCTGATCCCTTTAGCCACAAGGGCCACATCTAACTCCCTCTTAAATATAGCCAATGAACTGGCCCCGACTACCTTCTGTGGCAGAGAATTCCAGAGAAATTCCATCCTTCAGTCCCATTAGCCTACCCAATACTATTTCTCACCTAATGAAAATTTATTTCAGTTCCTCTACCCCCTTAGATCCTCTGTCCTCCAGTATATCTGGGAGATTGTTTGAGTCTTCCCTAGTGAAGACAGATCCGAAGTACCTATTCAACTCTTCTGCCATTTCCTTGTTGCCCATAATAGTTTCACTTGTGTCTGCCTTCAAGGGACCCACATTTGACTTTACTACTCTTTTTCCCTTAACATGTCTAAAGGAGCTTTTACTGTCCTTCTTTATATTCCTGGCCAGCTTCCCTTCGTACTTCATCTTTTCAGCCCGTATTGCCCGTTTTGTTTCCTTCTGTTGTCCTATGAAAGTTTCCCAATCCTCTGGCTTCTGGCTACTCTTTGCGGTGTTATACATCTTTTCTTTCAGTTTTATTCTATCCCCAACTTCTCTTGTCAGCCACGGTTGCCTCCTACTCCCCTTAGAATCTTTCTTCCTTTTTGGAATGAAATGATCCTGCGTCTTCTGGATTATGCCCAGAAATTCCTGCCATTGCTGTTCCACCGTCATTCCTGCTAGGATCCCTTTCCAGTCTACATTGGCCAGCTCCCCTCTCATGCCATCATAATCCTCTTTGTTCAACTGCATCACTGACACTTCCAATTTAACATTCTCCTTCTCAAATTGCAGATTAAAACTAATCATATTATGATCACTACCTCCAAGCAGTTCCTTTACCTCGAGTTCTCTTATCATACCTGGTTCATTGGACAACACTAAATCCAGAATTTTGTACAGTTCCCCCTTACTCCAAAACAGATCCCAGTGATCTAAGAATCTAAATCCCTGCCCCCTGCACCAGTTCCTCAGCCACACATTCAGGTCCCGTATCTCCCTGTTCCTGCTCTTCCCAGCACGAGGAACTGGAAGCAAACCGGAGATAACAACCCTGGAGGTCCTGCTTTTCAGTATTTTTCCGAGCTGTCTAAAGTCACGCTGGAGAATATTCATCCCCTTCTTTCCGACATCGTTTGTGCCGACATGCACTACCACTTCCGGCTGTTCACCTTCGCCCTTGAGGATTTTCTGCACTCTGCCCGTGACATCCTGGATCCTGGCACCAGGAAGGCAGCACACCATCCTCGAATCTCGTCTGTTCCTGCAGAAACCCCTGGCCGTACCTCTCACAATGGAGTCTCCAACTACAATGTTGCTCAGGAGATGCTTGTCCCTCTTTTAACTAAATCTTGGAAGCTAGATTTTCCTGGGGCTTGGCAAATTAAGAAAGTGAAAGAGTTGAAATTAAGAAAGTGAAAGAGTGTGTTCACGGAACAGCTACAGGATACACGTAATCCAATTGTAGGGTCTGTAAAGAAACCTAAAGGAAGGAAGGTTTCTTTAAGTGTAGGAAGGAACTGCAGATGCTGGCTTAAACCTTGATAGAGACAAAAAGCTGGAGTAAATCAGCGGGTCAGACAGCATCTCTGGAGAAAAGGAATCTCGACGTTTGGATCTCGACGTTTTGGGCCTTTTCTCCAGAGATGCTGTCTGACCCGCTGAGTCACCCTGAGTGTGTCTATCGAGGTTTTGTTAAGGTTTCTTTACAGGTCCCACAATTGGATGATGGGCACCGTCTCTGCAGCCTATCACAAATCGGCTCTTTGTTGCCATCCTACTCAACGTACAGCCAATCAGTTAATCAGATTGGCTATCACATAGATATCTGATGTAAAAATGAAAAAGATATCTTGCACTTATTTTCCACAGGATCCTTATAAAGCCTGTACTTCCCTATTTACTATTTGACAATCCTTCCATACTCCATCTTGTCATCACCAACCTTGGTTACTATTGGGACTGTATCGTCGCCTATATCCATGTTAAATTTCAGTAGATTGTAAACAAATTCTGCAGTTTGCATTGGAAAAGCGCTTCAAAAATCAGTAACTGTATCTATGCGTTAATACTAAAATGCCACAAGGGCACCAAAGACGTGAATTTTGTTTACATATTTGTCATATGCTTCTGTATACTATTTATGTCGATCGCCATTAGTCTGTCAAATTTTAAGCGGAATAAAATATGCACCACACTTTTCTGCCAACATTTGATTTTTGCATTTTTGGTTGGTAAACAGCTTAGGTGGGCCGGGGCTTAATAGTAATTGTTTATTTGTAATAAAACAAACTGAAATTCCTCTTCAAAGCAGAGTCACCAGATGGAGAAAATACAACTGTTTTATTTGACAATAAAAACTCTGAATGTCTTTCAATTTTTCTGGTTGAAGGTGCAGAAGAAAAGCAGGCAATTTTATAACGTATGTTTACTTTTACCACAGAATTTTACAAATCGTACTACTAAAGTTAAACCAGATGTTGAATTAATGCACCCTTTCTGCTTTTAATAGATTACTACAGCAGAATGTCATTTTAATTCATTGTGCTGTTTGGTTACAGAACCATCGGAAAAGAGATTGTGTCTGAATTTTCATTTGGTCCTTTGTGCTTTCCCAGTGGAACCTTTGCAAAGGGGTCATTAAGACCCTGCTGAGTAAGAGGAAGCTCGGAAGTTCTAATAGGGGATAGAAGGAAATATGTTGGGGAGGCTCCTGAGTTTTTTCCAGGAACGTAGCCCAACACCACAGGACAACATGAGCTGGAGAAATGTCAACATTTCCCAAGGTACTGTGCAGGAGTGTAATCAAACAAATATGACACGGGTCCACATGGGAAGAGATTAGGGCAAGTGACCCAGAACTCGGTCAAAGAGTTAAAGCCCTGTCCCACTGTACGAGTTCATTCAAAGAGTTCATTCAAAGAGTTCTCCCGAGTTTTCCCTGATTCGAACTCGGAGATTTACGCTAATGGCCGCTCGTCGGTACTCGGGGCTCTCATGGACATTTTTCAACATGTTGAAAAATCTTCATGAGTCTTCCAGAGCTTACCTGCCGTTAGCGACGCTTCCCGAGTACCTGCCGTTAGCGTTACGAGCCGCTAAGAGACGTCCTCCGATGTAACCACTACATTCTCCATGCTTACCATGAGTTTGATTTTTTTTAAATTCGGGAGAGCTCTTGAATGAACTCGAATCGTGGGTCAGGGCCATTAGGCTTCAAGAAGTGACTGAAGTTGGGTCCTGGAACACATTGCTAGGGGTGGTGATGGAGGCAGTTATGATAGTGGTATTTAAGGGGCAAAGATAGGGTAGACATTCAGAAACTTTTTCCCAGGGTGGAAATGTCCTACGCTATAAGATGAGAGGAGGTAGGTTTTTGGAGATATGCGGGGCAAGTTTTTTTACACACAGAGTGGTGGGGGCCTGGACTACATTGGTGAAGGCAGATACGATCTGGGTTTTAAGAGGATTTTAGATAGACATGGAAGTGCATTGAATAGAGGGATATGGACTATGAAAGGGCAGATGGGATCAGTTTTAACTTCTTATCATGGCCCCTTCAGCCCACAAGCATTGTGGGCTGAAGGGACCATTCCTGTGCTGTACTGTTCTATGTTCTATGTTCAAGAAAGAACTGCAGATGCTGGAAAAATCGAAGGTAGACAAAAATGCTGGAGAAACTCAGCAGGTGAGGCAGCATTGATGCTGCCTCACCCGCTGAGTTTCACCAGCATTTTTGTCTACCTTATGTTCTATGTTCTACATTTTAAGGAGGAAATTGTGAAAGCGGCATTTCCAGTAATTCAATTTGGCAAATGATCAAAAGGGAAGATTTAGAGGAGGGCTGATAGCTTGGATATCTTGAAAACTTTCCTACAACCGTTCAGCTATTAAACCATGCAATCTCAAATAAGCTCTGAACTATAGACTATTATTGCACTATTATTGTTTGTATTTTGTATATATATATAATGATCTCTGTATTTGTGAGTATGTGTATATATATACACACACACTGAAATATTTTTTTCATTTATAGTATACAGTGTACTATGTTTACATATTCTGTTGTGCTGCAGCTAGTAAGAATTTTATTGTCTATCTGGGACATATGATAATAAAACACTCTCGACTCGTGACTTTTGAGAAGGTGGAAGGGCAGCTATGGAAGTGTCTGTCGGGGATTGATGTGAGTTTAACAATGTGGGTACTTCTTAACTTGAAGCTAATTAGTCCAAAGTGTACAAGTGGTTGGTGAATAGAACAGGGAGGGTTAGGATGTGGTCAGCAAGTGGGCAGCCATTGCATTCTCATGAAAGGTAACAGATCTCAAGTGAAGCAAAGGGTAGGAAAGGTGGTGAATATATTGAGCAGATGCAACAAAATCAAAAGCCTGGTCAGATTAAGACAACATTACAGAGTGCAACAGACTTAATGATGGCATAGCTTTGTTGTCCAAACCTCATCCTGAGGTCATCCTTGGGCAGCACTGTTGTGCAGCAGTAGAGTTGTTATCTTACAGTACCAGAGACCCAGGTTCAATCCTGACTACTGGTTATGTCTATACAGAGTTTATACATTCTCCCTATAACTCGTGGGTTTTCTCCGGGTGCTCCTGTTTCCTTCTACACACCAAAGACGTACAGATTTGTAGATGAATTGGTTCGGTAAAACTGTAAAGTTGTCCCTAGTGTGTAGGATAGTGTCAGTGTGCAGAGATCGCTGGTTTGCATGGACTCAGTGGGCTGGAGGACCTGTTTCCACGCTGTATCTCTAAAATCTAAAGTCTAAATCCTGACACCTAGATTAAGAGCAGACATAGTGTTTAACGGAAATTTTCACCAGCAGAAAGGTATCTGTCAGATGTTCTAATGTGGCCTTTGGAAATGTCTTGAAAGTTTGATCCAAAAGGGATTCATTACATTTAGAAAGTAATCTATTTATTTTGTCTGGAGCTGACGTAAAAGAAACACTTATTGGTCCATTCTGGGTCCCCTCTTTTATCTTCAAGGCCAATTTTCTGCAGCAGTGGTGGATAAACTCTTCTAGAATATCCTTATCAGCAATGGCGAGCCATTGCATTCTAATGAAAGATAACAGCCACATGATTACTTGTTGGCAAAGCAAGAAAACTTCAAATGTTGGAATTCTGACATTAAAGCTGAAAATGTTGACAGTTTCCATCAGGCCTGACCCACTGCTTGTTCCAGATCAACTGAGCATTTCCAGCATTTTCAGATATGTTATAGAGTTTGGCACAATGAGTTGGCATTCGTCCCTCCCTCTTCTAGGAACTACATATAATTTTAGCCCTGATCGCAGATGTCAAATGTACTTAACTTTCCTCTGCATAAGACCATAGGATAAAATCCTTACAATACTGGGTTATTTGGCATTCAGTTGACTTTCCTTTTCCTTACCTTGTGCAGGATATGATGACATTGCTTGAGGGGTATCCTAACTGACCCCAAAGAGTTTAATCATTGACTGCCATCTTGAACCATCATGGTTCCAGTAGTGTGTCAGTTGTTCACAGCTGAAGAGCTTTCTAAGAAATGTTGGAGTGTAGCTAAGAGTTAATCACTTTGCTATGCGTCTGAAATCAGTTAAAGGTTAGATTAGATAGTTGGCAAATTATTTCCTTAAAACATAAGATGAACCTCTTTTTATATTAATGACAATCTAGTAGTTTCATGATCGACCATACAAGAAAGTAACATATTGCCGGATTTTATTTAATCAACTACCCAACAATTAGCAATGTTACAACATTTTGAGATTTAAAAATTCAAGTCTGTAATTTATCCCATCGGATAAAGCATAAAAAGAAGTTTAATTTGACACCTAATTCACTTTCATATCTTCAGTATTAAAAATGTTATGGCCATTTTCATACTCGGAAATTAGCATCCTGTTCCCTATTGCTTTTCCATTGACTTAACACAAAAGCTGTGATCGAGGACAGTTAAAAGCCCATAACCTTCTTAAAAATTAAGAGAACTGAATGAAATTTTCAGTTATTATAGATTGCAGCATTCCGAAACAAATATAAAACATCTTACTTGGATGACCTGAAATTAAAGCATATAATTAGTTAATTACCTAATTGTAGCTAATTATAAAATTGACCGTTGTGACGGAAATAGTAATAAACACCCAGACTGCCTTGAAAATTCAAAAATGTGATATTCTCAAGATCAGAACTTTAATATTATTGTATAATATGCTGTAAGTCTGTAGCAGATAGGTAAATAAATTACAATTTCTAGCAATAGACCAAGTCTCTAGGGAGAAGATCAGTTGCTAGCTGGTAGCATACCATAATCAGTAGCATCATCATACTCCTCAGATTGTAACTCTGTACACCTTGTTTTTCCTCAACGTTCTCAATTTTGGCATTGTAAACTACAAGTTTTTGCTCTTCAGACCAAGCACGACATGCCTTTCTGCCCACTACTTTCCCATTAAGAATGTCCTGTAGATTCCATTTCTTAAGAAAAGGATATATTTTTTAAATAGCCTAAGTATCCAAATAACAAACTAATCCCATTCACACAGGAATTCACAATATAACATGATTTTTAAATCTCACTGTCATGAATTTATATGGCAGATGGAAGGAATTTAATGTTTAATTCCCATAAATTAATCTAGAAACATCCTCTCAAAATATAATCAAAATTATTGTTTTTTGCACTATACATGTGACTCAAATGGTTGTGAATATTTAATTTAAAAATAATGATCATGGAGAGAGAATAACACAAAATATAGACAATTTGGATGGCTTATGACATGATTGTCCAAAAAAAAGGGCATTTTAATCATCTTGCTTCTGGAATGCGATCAATTGGAACGTTGCATTTGCAGTGAATTTGAACCCCATATCGGCAGGGAAAACACTGCCGGTTCGTATGGGGCCCAAATAACATGTTTGCAACGTAAAATTAGATTAAAGCCATCCCAAGAAGCAAGATAATATGTAAAATAAACAACTTACCCTTTGTTTTGGCCCGTTCTTGCAATCCCTCACGTTGTAGACGTTGAGGGCGTTAGAAGTCGCTTTTTATTTTAATCCAAATATTAAATCGTCCAGCAATTTTTTTTTAAATATAGCGTGGACGAAAGTCCGATCGATTTTTCATCAGCAGCTAGCAGTCCGAGGAAGTCCGCCTCAGACAGTGCGAAACGGCATTTTAATCCCGCCCCCCCCAAAGGCGCCATAGTCACGCACACGGCCAGTGGCAGAACTGCAGTGCTGCTGAAGGTAGGTTTTGTAACATCGTTACAACAATTCAAGAAAGTGATGTCTAAACCAGTATACCTAGGAATGGGGTATAAATTCTAGTCCTAAGTTCCAAGCAACCTTAATGGGATTTGCCTTCATGTCTAAAGTCAGGGTATCTGGAGTTTCTGTCCCAAAACATACCCACTTTGCACCCAAAACCCTAATACCAAGAGTTAAGAGTGTTATCATATACCCCAGGATCGGAACAATTAAATTATTACTTTTTTACTTTATACCTCGGGAAAGTTTAAAGGAGATGTGCATGGCAAGTTTTTTACAGAGGGAATGGTGTGTACCTGGAACGTGATGCTGGGGTGGTGGTGGAGGCAGATACGAGAATGGCATTTTTTAAAGAGACTTTTGGATAAGCACATGAATATGCAGAGAATGGAGGGATATGGATTATGTGCAGCAATATAAGGATTGGTCTTGGCATCATGTTGAGCACAGGCATTGTGGGCAGAAGGGTATCTTCCTGTACTGAACTGTTCTCTGTTTTATAATGCATATGTAATGGGAGTTACTTTTTAGCGGTATAAAGGTAGCACCAACATTTTGCAGTGTCTTACTAATCACACAAGATGTTGCGACATTCATAGAAATGGCATCCCTTGCCTTAATGAGGCACAAAATACATTTGCCTTTTCTTCAGGAAGAATGTAATAACCTAGGTTTTCCTACTGTTGAACCAAAATAAAGTAATGTGTATTGTTTGTTTATCTTATTGGTTTAAAGCAACACCGCAAGGCCAGAATATAATGCCCTAATTGCTCTTGAGATGGAGATGGTGGGCTGCCTTGTATTTTATTTGAACTGAATCAAAGGTTGGAGGACCCATTGACATTGGCAATCCATTTTCAAGTCAGTGCAACACAAAAATAAAAAATGTTGGAGAACACATTATGCAGCAAAAGCTTTGCACAGTACCTCAGTACACGTGACAATAAATTAATAATTATGGAGCAAATAAGTTAATGTTTTGGACTGACGACCCTTCGTCAGAACTCAGGGTTTCGACATCTGACAGTTTTTAAGTAAATACAAGGTCGGAGAAAACAAGGTTTGTGTCAGGGTGTGGGATAGGAGTAATGTAATTGCATTTTATGGCCGGGATAAATCTAATCTCAGTTGCCATCACGATCTGGAATAACACAACTTGGGGGAAGGGAATGAGCCCAACTAAATTCAATCTGGATTCAATTTGAAGCCGTTTTTTCCCAATGTCATGTGGCACATTTTAATCCTCACATAACTGGCCCATTCCTTTCGCTCCTAAATGAAGCTTGACCAGTATTTGACCAGCAACAGAGATTAAAGCCTTTCGGTAACATTTTCTAGTTTTTTTTAATTTATTGTTGTTCCTCTGTCAACTCTACAAACCACACACCTTTCACTGGATTAAAATGCATTCAGGCAATCTGCTTCCAGATTTTGTCAATTGTAGTAATTTCCCCCACATTTTTCTGGTTGTGAGATAACAGGGAGTCTAATAGAAAAAATACGGTATGTGGAATATAACATTTTCTGAAAGATGAGGTCACCTCACATCTGCGTTTAATTGACATGGAAGTTTTACTTTCATTTTTGTATAGGGTTGTGGTCTGGTATTAAATTACCATCAGTTGTTGATTCAGGATTAACTAGATTTAACAAATTTTTACTGGACTTTGGAATTTATGAGATTTTTCCCTGCATTTGTTGTGTGGGTGAATACAACAAGAAAGAATTTTAGAAACAAGGAACTGCAGATGCTGGTTTATATGATAGACTTTTATTCCAATATTGTGGTATAAAAAGCACTTATGCTTAATTAACTTTAGTGTATTTGTAGCACATGTTGTGCACTGTGGAACTTCAGTTCAGTTTAGTTTATTGTCACATGTACTGAGGTTTTGTTGTGTGCTAAACAGTCAGTAGAAAGACAATACATGATTACAATTGATCCATTTACAGTGTATGGATACATGATAAGGGAATAACGTGTAGTGCAAGGTAAAGCCAGCAAAGTCCGATCAAAGATAGTCCGAGGGTCATCATAGTGGTAGAACGTCTTCAGTAACAAAGTAAAACTTGGCTCATGATAAAGTCATTCAGTACCAGTGCCTCAGAGGATGCAGCGAATATTGTAGTGAGCTCTTGTGCAAGAAAAGCCTGCCCAAATGTTGCAACAAGGACTTGCCAACTGAGCACCCTCACACATTATCTACACAGAATAACACAAGGTGTGGCTTTGGAGCACTGTTTCCATGTAGTTTTGCAAAGTGTCAATGGGACACACAAATGCAGTGATGATCATTGAAAAAAACGAAAGTAACATTATGCTGAAGACAGACACAAACTGCTGGAATAACTCAGCGGGTCAGGCAGCATCTCTGGAGAAATAGGTTTGAACCCTTCTTCAGAAGGAAAATACATTTTTCTCCAGAGATGCTGCCTGACCCGCTGAGTAACTCCAGCATTTTGTGTCTATCTTCAGTATAAACCAACATCTGTAGTTCCTTCCAAAGTAACAATATATCTCCTTAACTAAACAAACTGAGCAATCAATAATCTACAGTGCAGATTGTGAACCAGGTGTCAGGTAGAATTATGATAAATCGGACACACAAAATAAAATAAAATGAGGTAAAGAGTGGATTATGAGAGAAAGTAATGAAAATTACAGAAAAATGCACGTTTAAAAAAAATCTCCCACAATAACTACCAAGTGAATCTGCTCCACCTGTTAAAACTACTTTTCATACCTAAAGACTTTAGGAATCTAAAAATTGGATTACCTAGCACCCACTTTCTAGTTGATCTAATACCAGCAACATCAAGGCTCTATTCATATGAGTAACCCTGACCTTTTCTTGAGGCTGCACAATGACACAGCTAGTAGAGTTGCTGCCTCACAGCTCCACAAATTCAGGTTCAATCCTGACCTTGGGTGCTGTCTGTGTGGAGTTTGCACGTTCTTCCTTTGACCGCCTGGGTTTCATCCGGGTGATCCGATTTCCTCCCACATCCCATCGAGTTGTGGGTCTGTGGGTTAATTGGCCTCGGTAAATTGCCCCTAGTGTTCAGGAAGTGGATGATAACACAGAAATATTGTAAACGGGTGATCGATGGTTGGCACAGATTCGGTGGGACGAAGGGCCTGTTTCCACACTGTATGTCTAAACTAAACTAAGCATGATTTAAATATGCACCACTTGACATCATTCATAGTGCATCTCTACCCATTCGGACATAATTTGCAGCAGAAAGCTTCACTTTATAATTGTCCTGGAACAGCCTGAGTGCAACCAGGATCTCAATGAACATGGTTGCTGCTTACCTTGCTATTTAAAGGAACACTTCACTGACATCGGAAAACCTGACTGGGCAACTTTAAATGTGACCTCAGGTTGAAAACATACCTTCCAAAGTTTATATTCAAACTAGAAATGAGTGTTTTTCCATCGTTTAGCTGCTGAGATATTCATTCAACAGGTGCCCCAGTAGTGACACCCCTGGCAGTGGTCCCCTGTTGGGGATGGTACCATGGCCATGACTCGTGATTCAGGGCAGTCTGCAGAGACCAGAGCACAACAAGCCCTAAAGTCAGAGCCTTCAAAGCCATAACATCCAAGCTGGTCCTCTCCGATGAACATGCATTCAGGTTTTCATTCTTGACATTAGTTTAGTTTAGTTTAGTTTAGTGATACAGCGTGGAAGCAGGCCCTTTGACTCACTGAGTCCATGCCAACCAGCAATCACTCATACACAAGTTCTACCTTACACACTAGGAACAATTTACAGAAGCCAATTAACCTACAAACCTGCATATCTTTGGAATTTGGGAGGAAACCGGAGCACCCGGAGACAACCCACGCAGTCACAGGGAGAACGTACAAACTCCATACAAACAGCACCCATTGTCTGGGATCGAACTCTGGCACTGTAAGGCAGCAACTCTACCACTTCGCCACCCTGATAATTGATTCTGGCTTCCAACAATTGCAGGCAGTCACTGACTGCAGGAATTGATCACCATTGATTGCATTGCCTGAAATGTGACATTGCTTCATGAAATCAGACCTCCGCAGAAAAAAATATTTTTTGTGAGAATCTCCATTCTATCAGTGCAAACGATGATGCGCCGATCACCTTGATGTATTTTACTTACTTAAATGGACAACAAAGATTCGGTAAATTCAGAAAAAAATCAATGCCAGCTCTGAATAGAGCAATCTGATTCCTCCCCTCATTATTACCCTGTAACATGCAATTTACTGTTTCTCACATGACCACTAACTCACCTTTGATTCTTTTGTCACTTACCTACACCAAAGGATAATTTACAGTGGACATGTTGAGTTTGGGATGCTGGGGGAAACGCAGAAACCTGGTAGATGGAGAATCTACCAGAAATCTGCCTACATGGTTAAGGAGAGAACATGAAAACTCTGAAAGACCAGCATCAGTGGTCAGAATTGAACCCATGCCGCAGAATCTCTGAAGGAGTACGCCACACCATGGTTTCGTTCAACATTGTCCCACCATGGACAAGTTGACTATGGTAGTCACTTCATGCCAGGCTCTTCTTATGGTGGACATACCTCAGGAGCACATATCTGTTTGACCAGGACTTGCGTATCCCTTTGAGTGAATGTGGAAGCCTTCACCTGTCCTCTCCAGTTTAGGTTGCAGCTAAACACAGCAGCCATGCAGAGTGTGTATTGAAAGGATGAAGGATGATGGACCATCTGAATCCTACACAGCAAAGTTTCAGGAGCTAAGAACAAAATGATGCATGATCCCATGTTAGCGCCAGCTTCTAGTGTAAACCATCCAAATGTTATCTCAAACTGGATTTTAGCCAATTCTGCGATTTTCCTTTTGTGGAGAACCGTGTGTTAGAACACCAAAACTGAGTGCAGTCCAATTTCTAGGCTCTTAAACTGACAGGGTCATTCATTGACTATTTGTGGTGATTTTAGTCCAGTTCTGCAACAGTAGTTCAGTAACTTCATGCTGGTCTGTGCAGCTAAATAGGGTGCAGATGTGCAGATGCGGACTGTCACTTAAGCAGGCACAACTACGAACTTCCTCAGATAAAGCAGCCTCATCAGAAGTTGCTGTCTGATTAGTGTATAATAACAATGAACTCACTTACCCTCCCTGTTATTTCATCAGAAAAACCGGTCAGGATTTGGGGACAAATGTTAAAAGTTCTGGTCTCTATCAGTAGCAGCACTGTGTTACCTCGTGTTTAAGAAACAATGATGTATTACAGCCATGTATCTGGGCTCAGATCCAGGTTCACTGGATGATGAGCAATCCATAGATTAAGGCTCAGATTTTGGCCTACAGACTGATAAATGAGGCGCAAAATAAAATTAGGATCTGTGCCCAAAATGCAACAACCGAGACTTAACTTCATATTTAAATCCTGTGAGGGACAAGTGGATGCAATAGTTAAGCACATCTTCAACTTACAGTTCATGGCAGTATTAAGGATTACATCCTGAAACTTTTAGGAGAGAATGCTGTCTGGAAATGAAACAGCCAGCAATGTGATCAATGTAAAATTCTTCTTTATATAAACCACATAGGAATATCATATTGAAATACCATGTAAGTATTAAGGATATTAAAGACATCTATTTGGTACATTAGGTCATACAGCACAGGGACCTCTAAGTCCATGCTGCCTGGATAGGTTATCTGGAAGAACCATCTAATAGGCCATTTCCCCTGCCCTTCACACAACAATTTTACTATATTTAAACAAAATGACTGGCTCCCCTTTGGAAAATCGTCATTATATTTAGTTCATGCAACATTTTAAGGAGTGAATAATGGCAAAACAACACCTTGCATTAACAATATTCCCACATCTTCCCTTTGATTATCACCACAATGATCTTAAATTTGTCTCCTTTAGTTTCCAACAGTGAAAGTATTTTCTCTATAATTACTCCATCACCATCAATCTTCTGTTGAATTCACCCGTCATCATGTTCAGCACAAACATAGTGGGCCGAAGGGCCTGTTCCTGTGCTGTACTGTTCTATGTTTTTATTTGGTGAAGATCTACAGAGATTCAATGATCTTTGATCTTTGTGTTAAGTACATGTAACTGATAGCTGTTGAATTCCCCCTTAATGTCCATAGCTCCAAGGTAAACAAATACGGTACCTCGATTCCCTCTTCTTAACCTAAGCCCCACCACTATGGTTTCATTACAACTC
The DNA here is from genome assembly GCF_010909765.2 of Amblyraja radiata. Classification (NCBI taxonomy): domain Eukaryota; kingdom Metazoa; phylum Chordata; class Chondrichthyes; order Rajiformes; family Rajidae; genus Amblyraja; species Amblyraja radiata. Next base: position 28,580,480 of record NC_045978.1, on the reverse strand, counting down.
CCACAACAAATACTTGACGTCCTTAGCAAAGGTGGTGCACAGACGTAAATACAATGCAAGAGATGAGACTCACCAACTTTATAGAGATATCACATCATAGAAATACTACATTTCCATCTTTTATTTATCAATGGCAATTTAAATTCTCTCTAGCAAGCAGGTAAAGGGTAAAATCTATGGGGGAGGGGAGGAGAGTAGAGGAAATGGGGATAGAATAACATGGCAAGAACACAGTTTTAGTGGAAACGGGTGCTTGATGCTCATTGCAGACTCAGTGGGCTGAACAGTTTATTTCCATGGCGTTAGATTTTATGGCTCTATAATTATTCCCCAAAGCTCCAGAACTGGACAGACTTATCATCGATAACATTTGCATTTGTCTTGTGTTTAGTCCCCCTTCACATCCCGAATGAATGCACACAAACTTTGCAATGTAACATATGCTCTGCTAAATGCAAGAGATTTTCAAACGGGCTGATAACTTGCAAGAGGATGAATTCTCATAGTAAATAGCAAAGGAATTGTTTGACAAAAGTTTTTCACTCAATATGGTAGTATATTGCAAACATCCTATCAGCCTAGACTATCCTGTCCTCCCCTATCCTATCACAAAGATCATTGAATCCCTGTCGATCTTCACCAAATAAAAACATGGAACTGTGCAGCACAGGGACAGGCCCTTTGCCCATAATATTTATGTCACACATGATGCCACGTTAAACTGATCTCATCTGCCAGTACATGATCCAAATCCTTCTCTTCTCTGCATTTCCATGTTATTAACTAAAAGCCTCTTAAATGCTACTATCATATCAGCCTCCACCACTACCACTGGTAATGATTTCAAGCCCCCAGCACTCTGTGTAGAAAAACGTGCCCCGCACATTTCCATTAAACTTTCCCCCTTCTCACATTATAGCTATGCCCTCTAGTGTCGGACATGTCCACCCTGGCAAAAAGGTAATGATTGCCTACCCTATCTATACCTCTCATAATTTTATATCCCTCTATCAAGTCTTCCCTCAACCTCTGACATTCCAGAGAAAACAATCCAAGTCTATTTAACCTCTGTTTAAGAAGGAACTGCAGATGCTGCGAAATCGAAGGTACACAAAAATGCTGGAGAAACTCAACGGGTGCAGCAGCATCTATGGAGCGAAGGAAATAGGCAACGTTTCGGGCCAAAACCCTTCTTCAGTCTGAAGAACTGAAGAAGGGTTTCAGACTGAAGAAATGTTAAGAGTAAGCAGAAATGACACCATCCCATCTCATTGTGAAGAAAATGTCACCTTTTGTTCAGGTTGTGAATCCTTCCCATTCCTGAAACCTAATTCAAAACACAACCACGATGATTTTGGGCAAACTGCCCTGTATTTTTATAACCCCTGTACTGAAAACTGATTTCGCTGTATGGTGGTGGTAGTATTTCACAATATATTTTTGATATAAATTAATTCTGGAATGAAAATGTAATGTGAACCATTCACCACAATACTTACTGCAACTGCGTTGATTTAATCAAACCAATGATCAGTTTCAATATCATTGGTGTCCTTTCCTATATTAATCCCCAACCAATATCACTGTAAAGAGATTATCTGGCTGCTACAATTCCTTGATTACAACAGTGACCTTACCTCATTAGGCTTAAAGTGCGTTGTGAAGTCCGAAGGGGAGATGAAAAGCACTACATGAATGCACAATGTTCTTTCAGAGTTACTGGAACTAAAAATCAGTTTAGTTAGTTTAGTTTAGCTAAGTTTAGTTTAGTTTAGTTTAGATACTGTGTGGAGACAGGCCCTTTGGCCCACCGAGTCCACAACCACCAATGATCACCTGTACACTAGTTTTATCCTTCAATCTAGGGACAATTTACAGAAGCCAAGTAACCTGCAAACCTGTACCTCTTTGGAGTGTGGGAGGAAACCAGAGAACCCGGAGAAACCCTATGCGGTCACAGGGAGAACGTACAAACTATGTATAGACAGCACCCGTAGTCAAGATCAAACCCGGGTCTTTGGTGCCGTAAGGCAGTAAGGCAGCACTCTACCGCTACGCCATTGTGCGCTAAGTCTGATTTGCATTTATTTATGTATGTGCCGGCGTCTATTTTCACCAATTACATTCTCAAACTTCATGGTAGGCTAATGCAGAAGATCAAGATACATTGAAGACAAAAGGGGTAGAATGTTATTATTCTTGCTGGAGACCTGTGACCAGTGGTGTTCCACGTGGGTCATTGCTGGGACTTGTTTTGTTTACGACATATAAATGGCTTGGATGAAAATGTAGATGGATTGGTTAGTAAGTTTGTAGAAGATACACAAATTGGTGGAGTTGCATACAGCGAAGAATGCTGTCAAAGTATATAATAGGATATAGATCAGTTACAGATATGGGTGGAAAATAGTTGGTGGAGCTTTATCTGGAAAAGTGTGAATGTTTATTTTGGGAGATCAAAATACAGGAAAGTATATAGTTAGTGGCATGACCCTCAACCACATTAACATACAGAGAGATCTTGGGTCCATAGTTCCCTGAAAGTAGCAAGTAGATACTCTGATTTAAAAAAAGGCATATGGTATGCTTGCCTTCAACATTTGAAGCATTATGAGAGTCAGGAAATCATGTTGCTTTATATAACTTTGGTTAGGGTGCCTTTGGAATGCGAGTGCAGTTTGTGTTGCCCTAATACAGGGGAAATGTGGAATCTTTGAAGAGAGTGCAGAAGAGGTTTACCAAGATCCTGCCCAGATTATACAATATCAGCTACAAGGAAAAATTGGGCGAACTTGGATTATTTTCTCTGGAGCCTCAAAATATGAAGAGAAACCTGATACAGGTTTATAAAACTATGAGAGGCATAGATAGGGCTTAGACAGTCAGAATCCGTTACGCAGGTTGGAACTTTCAAATACTGGATGGCAGAGCTTTAAGGTGAGATGTATAGAGATTAACAGAAATGTTCAGGGCACGTTTTTTACATAGAGTGTGGTGGGTGTCTGGAACAGGCTGCCAAGGGTGGTGGTGGAAGCAGATATAATGGTGGCATTTAAGGGGCCTTTAGATAGGCACATAAATATATACGGAATGGGGGGATATGGATCATGTGCAGGTAGAACGGATTAATTGGGCTAAAGGACATGTTCTTGTACTGTACTGTTCAATGTTATATGCATCCATGGGGCAATTGGTAGCATTGTTGCCTATTTCAGGCAACTATGGCTTTAAATCCCACACCAGAAATCAAAGCACAACAGGGCAGCACAGTGCCACGGGGGTAGAGTTGCTGCGTCACAGCACCAAAGACCCAGATTCAATCCTGACTACGGGAGCTGTCTGTACGGAGTTCATACATTCTCCCTGTGATCGTATGGATTTTCTCCGGGTGCTATCTCTGGGAATTATTCCCATTCGCCCCTGGCTAGCTCAAGTAGCATCACTACAAGAACCAATTGCCTGAATAGGACAAACCTGGGAACATCAGATGCGAGTACAGATAATTTAGGTGATGACTTGCATGTGGGACAGCTCCACCACTTCAGAGGAAGGCAGATTTTACCGGGAACAACGTTTGTCGTGGTTGAATCCAATTCAATGGACTGTTGAATATCTTCTCTTCTGTTCTAACATACTGTAACAGTTGAATGGCTTTCAAATCTTAAAATAGACAGCACACTGGGGCAATGAGTAGCAATGCTGCATCGTGTCTCCAGTGGTTCAGGTTCAACCGCGACCTCTGTGGTATTTGATCATTCTCCCCGTGACCCTGTGGGTTTCCTCTGGGATGCTCCATTTATTTTCTTCCCACATCCCAAAATTCTTCTGGTTAAATGGCTTAATTCTGCTTGTTAGTCAGGCTAGATGAAGAACAATAAATCCCCCAAGCACTTTGAGCAACTTTGCTCTCTGAATAGATAGGTGTATACATTTACCCATTCAGTCATCTGATGTGGAATAATTAGAAACAACACAGATATGTATGCAACAATAGAATGTACTGGTGTAATATATAAAATGTATGTATATATCCTGCTAATTTACATATCAAATTATGCAATGGTATAACATTATACATAAATATATCATAGTTATATGAACCAATAAATAACTTTCTCTCTGTAATCTCCCTTTACCTGGAGGTGATGTTGGTTGAAGCATTTTTGTTTAATTCACTTTTAAATCTGGTTCTTCACTATTTTCAAGACATTTCCTGCAAAATGACAGCTTTCAAGCACAAGGTTATGGTCCAGGTGGCAAGTTCAGAAATGTGAAAGTACTGAAACAGGATGTTACCCTGTCCCAAACCATTTATAATCCTTTTCATAATCTCATTGACTTGATATTCAGTCACTGAACCGCTGATATAAATTCACAGTTTATTTGTGGTCCCCAAGTACATATAAATGTACTACACTTTATATTGAATTCATTGTTGTTAACTTACAGTGAGTAATGTACATGCACAATGTGAGTATTCTTCTTGGCCAAATTTGCAGAAAATGTATGTTCTCTCATGTTGGCCGTACCTCGAGTCTGGGGAGATTTTAGTCTTGTGGTAGCTTCTGACCCCACTCCTTCAGGCAATAACATCATAAGCACATATTGGTGAAGGGAAAACATGGCCATATTGGTTCTCGTTCCTTTTCCCTTTGTTTCCTCTTTCCTTATTTACTTTCTGTTTGAGAGGCAAAGTGGCTCAAGGTGAAAAGGATTCCTCATAACAACAATACCACCAAAATGGTTTCCTCACTGCTTTATAGAGTGGCTGATAGGTTCGTCATTAGTAAGGGCATCAATGGTTACAGGGAAAAGACAGGCCACTGGGGTTGAGAGGGAAAAATTAATCAGCCATGATCGAATGGCAGAGCAGACTCAATGGGCCGAATTCTGCTCCGATGTCTTCTAAACTTCTTAACGTGTGACTTTCCCAAACTTTCAGTGTCAATCCCAAATTTCTTCAGACTTGCTTTGATGGTGTCCTCACAATGTTTCCTTTGACCTCTGCAATTTCTTTGGCCTCGACTGAACTTGGAATAGAGAGGTTGTTTCAGGAGGCAACCATCCAACATGTGCTTACGGTGATGTTTTGATATCATGTTCTCATTACAGCTATGTCAGGGGTTATGGGGAGACACTGGGATTGTATGATGGTTTTTCCATTAGATTCTGAGAGTTGATTGAAGGCTGTCTTGATGGCACCATCCCAAGGTCTTTCAAGATTCTAGTTAGAAAACCCAGGTTTCACATCTGTAAAGAAGCATTGCCATCGAAGGTTAGAGTCCAGAGACCATGATTGGTGAATGCGTGGTGAATTAGCTTCTCATAGGCGGAACTTGTAAAATGTATTCCGCGGATAGACACAAATTGCTGCAGTAACTCAATGGGTGAGGCAGCATGTCTGTAGAAAAAGGATGGGTGACATACTAGGATGGGAAGAATGGTTCGGACCTGAAACATCACCCATCCTTTTTCTCCAGGTATGTTCCCTAACCCATTGGGTTACTCCAGCACTTTTTGTCTATCTTTGGTATAAACCAGCATCTGCAGTTCTTTGTTTCTAAGTTTATTCTGTACTTGGCATATTTATATCTCGAGGATGTTTGTATAACAGATGCAAAAAACAAATGGACTTGCCATCTAAAAAATAATTTCCCATATCCAAACCTCAAATGAAACTTTGGCACATGCAAAAGATGTGAGCTAATATTCTGGGCTCATCCGTAAGATTAAGCACGATCCTCATTTTAACACATGACTTTTTTATGGTGATTTTTTTAATGGAAAGCCCACAGATTTTTCATGTGAGAAGCAGTACCAATCTTAGGCTTTCACAGAGTTAAAGCATAACAACCCCAGTCCCTATGCAGTAAACTTGACACAAATCAAATGTTTTAGCCAAACCTGGTCTAGAGTCGGCCTCTTTCAGCAAAACTGAAATCTAACCTCACTTTCCAATGGGAAACAATGTAGTCCGACAGTTCCCCCTCAACCTCCCCCCCCACCCCCCCACCTTTTCCTCCACCCCCTCGACCCAAATTAGGGGAATCTGCCTTAATCTCCTCAAATAACCTCCAAAAATATATCAGCTGTACTCAAGTTGGTTTTCAGAAAAGCTTCAGATTGAACCAACCTCCCTCTACATCTTTTCAGTTAGTAACCAGTTCTAAGATGCCTTCAAAAATTCATAAGTTATAGGAGCATAATTAGGCCATTTGGCCCATCAGGTCTACTCCGCCATTCAATCATGGCTGATCTATCTTTCCCTCTCAACCCCATTCTCCTGCCTTCTCCCCATAACCCCTGACATCCCATACCAATCGAGAACCGGTTAATCTCCGCCTTGGGCCATAACTCGACCGTACCTGACTGTCAGCCAACACTATCACTTTCAGAAGTGTAAATCAAGCCGACCATCCCATCAACGAGTAGACCACAGATTCTGGAACCAACTGATCTTCCAGCAAGAGCTCCATTATCCATGCTGCAATGGAGAAATAATAAATGTGAATTGGTAGAAAGAAGATCCAAGCAGCAAAGGTGTAAGAGAAACCACTGCATGCACTGTAGTGACTGTAGTCATAAGCTAAAGGTGCATCTGTAGACATTTGAGATCACATAAACACTATTGAATAAGTTCTTAGTCAGCCTTTCTTCTGTAACTAATATCACCTTTGCAATAAAGTAGTCCCGTCTTAATTTGGTGCCTTTGGTGAGATCTAGCTGAGTTCATATTGATCACCATGTTCCCCAAATTACAACAGCAACTGTGCTTCAAAGCTACTTACATAGAACATAAAATATAGAACATTACAGCATAGGAAGAGGCCTTTCAGTCCACAATGTCTATGCCAAGCTTGATGCCAAGTTAAACTAATCTTATCTGCCTGCACATGATTCCTATCCCCCATTACCTTCATATGCATATGGCTATCCAAAATCCCCCTTTGGTAACTGCCTCCACCAGCTCTATCGTTACCCCTCAGCCTCTGATGTTTCAGAGAGAGCAATCCAAGTTTGTAATTTTCTTTGGACTAAGTTCTTTAGGATGGCTGGAACCAATGAGGATGAGTAATTTGTGCCTAGATCGGTACTGTTTAATGCCCATTATAGATGCATCTGGACATTCTACTCTTTGTGGAATCGAATTTCAGAAGTGATGCACAACGTATAATCCCTTGTTGCATATTTTGCTCTACTGATTCAAGGATAAATACAGATTCTTTCTTCAAAAACAGAATGCAAGTGTATGCACTTAGAAGAAGGGTCTTGACCGGAAACGTCACCTATTCCTTCGCTCCATAGATGCTGCCTCACCCGCTGAGCTTCTCCAGCATTTTTGTCTACCTTCGATTTTTCCAGCATCTGCAGTTCTTTCATAAGCATCTTATGCACTTAGAATGATCATTATTTAAAAAAGCTACAGATGCAGGAATAGCATGGAGTAAGGCAGAAATGGAGAAATAATTAATAATACAACATATAATAGAAAGGCATATTGTAAAATGAAACAGCAGGTACTGTTTGCCAAGCAACATACAGAATTGATTCCTCTTTGTGCTAACCCAGATTTAATATTATCGTAAAAAATATACACATTACGAGGAGAAATAGTATTATATTCTATTTGATATAAATTAAAGCACCAAGAGTAAACTTCAATAATTTCATTATTCTCAAATAAATCAGATTAAAATCTAATTGTAGATCTGCTTCTGATGTGACCGATGACTGAAAACGTCATAACATAGGGAGCAGGCCAGAAGGAAAGGCAATCCATTAACATAAGCAGCAATGACATCTCCACAATGTTCTCCTGTGGCTAATCTTTATTAGACTGATTAATACAAAGCTTATCCTGCCGTGTCTGAGTTATGGTCCTACAATGACAAAATTATTAGAAGAATTGTAATATAAATTCTATAGTCTGAACTAAAGATGCCATTTAAATAAAAAATAAATGTATGCAATTTAGTGTATGTATCTGTTTTGATTGTGTGTGAGCTGAGCTTTATGCAAATGTTTTTAACACGTTTAAAGCCACCGAAGAACTAATGTTTAATCTCATAAGCAAAGTCTGTGGAGTCAAACTTCTGACTTAATTCACTGAGCCTTAAACTAATGTTTGAAGTACTTTAGAGATGAACAGCTGTACAGGGCTGGCCTTGGGGTGCGTTCTCTTGCGTGCAAATAAGTGAACAACTGCCATTGGACATAGATTTTCCACAGTATTTTTTTTAAACAAATATTGTAAAACGGGGGGGGAAACCTTGCACCAAACTAATTCAACAGTGACAACTGCTGCTGGAACTTGCCTTCCACTCCTCCTGCTCCCCACCCCACTCCACTCCCCACTTTCAGGTCCATAGAAGCTGGAGGGAGTTCACACAGACCAATACAATGCTGCCATCCAAAGATATCATTTTTCCCTACGAATCCTGCAGAGTCAAGATTGTATGGAAAGACTTCAACACACCTCCCTTTTAAAATGATTTTATGGTACCGTATTTCTGCTCAGTTATAGAATCATACAGCATAGAAATGGACCCAAAATGCTGGAGTAATTCAGCGGGTCAGGCAGCATCTCTGGAGAGAAGGAATGGGCGATGTTTCGGGTTGACATCCTTCTTCAGATTGAAGGGTCTCAACCCGAAACGTCGTCAATTCCTTCTCTCCAGAGATGCTGCCTGACCTGCTGAGTTACTCCAGCATTTTGGGTCTACCTTCGATTTAAAACAGCATCTGCAGTTCTTTCTTATACATGCAAATGGACCCTTTGGCCCAGCTTTCATTTAGTTTAATTTAGTTTAGTTTAGTTTAGTTTGGTTTAATTTTGTTGATTGGCTCAATACCTAGTTACAGTGAAAAGCTTTTGTTGCATGCTAAAACCAGTCAGTGGAAAGACAATACATGATTACAATTCATAGTGTACAGATTAGATAAAGAGAATAACGCGAATAATGTTCAGTGCAAGATAAAGTCCAGTAAAGTCTGATCAAAGATAGTCCGAGGATTTCCATGAGGTAGATAGTAGCTCAGGACTGCTCTCTAGTTGTTAGTAGAATGGTTTGGTTGCCTGACAACAGATGGGAAGAAACTGTCCCTGAATCTGGAGATATGCGTTCTTACACCTATACATTTTGCCCGAAGGGAGAGGGGAGAAGAGGGAATGACCGAGGTGAGACTCGTCATTGATTGTGCTGCTGGACTTGTGGAGGCAGCTTGAGGTGTAAGTGGAGTCAATGGAAGGGAGATTGGTTTGTCCCTGCTGACGTTATTTTTACAGTTTTTGTACTACTTCACTTCTAATCTTTTACTAGACCAACTGCCACGAGTTGACTGGCTAGGCATCTGGTGCCAACTAATGCCATTTCCCCTGATGCAGCTGACAAAGTGTGGCAAAGATAGCTGTATCCAACTCTCCGTCAGTCCCCTTGTAGATCTGTAAGCCTTTTTTAAATTCAGCAGAGGGTTCCTTATATCAATACAGAAGCTAAAGGCTTGCATACCTGGAGCTTCCACAAGACGCTGACTGCTTTCAGTTTACTTTAGAAAGCTATGCATGCACATGGACATGAATAGAGAGATGCTGGGCTATAATTATCAAGCCATTTTGTCTAATCAGCCTCGAGGTCAACATTCAGATACTGAGCCCTGCTTATTTTATAAAGATGTGTTTGATTTGAGACACAGGTGGGTGGTCAGTTTGCTTTCAGACAGTGGCCACTGGAATTAGGTCACTGACTGGGGTAAAGCAACGCCAGATAAACTTTCACAGCAGAAGTCACATCTGATCCACATTAATCAATAAAGTATGAACATGCATTCACAATAGGGCAGGCTGTGAGCACGCTGAGATAGGGAGGGTTGCAAAGTTATTTTTGGAGTTGATGTGAGAAGGGGGGGGGCGAGAGAGGGAAGTGGCTGCCGTGCGCTGAGCCTCACTGGGGACTTAATGCATGGCTTCTCTCCCGTGAGCAGCTTTTTACGGAGAGCTATCCTTTTTATTTGTAGGAAGATCCGGCTGCTTACCTTGACTATAAGCTGTTTTGCATGAGGAGTGGACGAGTTTCAGGGAGGTCCATATCCCAGCTGTTGCCTGTGATAATGAATGACCCTCAGTCAGGCTGCAGCCTTCTGTGCTTGGGGGAGGAGCAGATATCCAGGAGGCAGAAGAAAGGGCCAAAGTAATATTAACCTATACACAATGACGCTCAAAGAAAGCATTTGCTTCCAATCTGGCTGGTAGAAATGTGCCCGTCACGTTTGGCTCCAGAGCTTCATAAAGTGAAATGTGCAACAGATGGATCCACATTAATGGGACATTTATTTCACTTCTATCAGATTTAAGTTCAATTGACTGCCCTGCCTTGTTGCTATTCAGAAGCAGGTGAGTATAACTCCTGGCAGTAAGTGAGGGTTTTGCTACAGGCTGCGATAAACAAAGGCAAAAACATTTTACTGGAAAACTGAACCCTTTCAGTCTATCGTTGTCTCGCAGGAAATTGACCTGTGTGTGACTTTAAACAGTAGTTCTTGCTACTGGTTTACAGTGAAAATCTGGATAAAAAGATAATTCTTACAAATATTACATGTTGGAGATGACTCGTTCAAAAATGATGAACGTTCAGATGAGTTGGGATAATATACTAATAACGATATGTGTTAAGTGGAGTTTCTACTATTCAGCAGAGTGAAGGTTACTCATTGGGGCTTAGAACAGTTTACAACTAACAAAGCTAGAGTTACTCAGTATTACTGTGCATGGTCATGTATTCGACACTTATGTCAGTTCACCTCAATCAGGTAAGCAAAGAGTTACTTGCTGTGTAGGAAGTTTGACGGGTTCCTGCTTATTTAGCAGCATAAGATTGTGATAACTGAATGGCATTGTTACATGGCTTCAGAATTACTGGCAGCCTTGGTTTAGGAAATAAGGCCTATTTATTCGAGATACTCAAGTTTGTCATTTCTTTGGCAGACTGTAACATTTTGTGTTAAAGTGTATAACATATCTATTTCATTTCCAGGAATTAAAGGATCATAATTCAAGGTGGATTCTAAAAGATTGAAATGCTCTATTTTAAGACATCCTCCAGTGGCACTTGCTACAAACGCATATTTGTAAAATATTTTGTTTTGAAGAGGAAAGTCAGATAAGACTAGCCAATTTAGTTTAGCTTAGTTTAGAGATGCAGCATGGAAACAGGCCCTTCGGCCCATCGGGTCCGCGCCAACCAGCGATCACCCTGTGCAGTAGCACTATCCTATACACTAGGGACAATTTACGATTATTACCAAAGCCAAATTAACCTATAAACCTGTACGTCTTTGGAGTGTGGGAGGAAACCGGTGCACCCGGGAAAAACCCATGCGGTCATGGGGAGAACGTACAAACTCTGTACAGACAGCACCCGTAGTCAGGATTGAACCCGGGTCTCTGCCACTGTAAGGCAGCGACTCTACCTCTGTGCCACCGTGCCGCACCAATGTGGGGATTATATTGTAGTCCATAATATCGATCATGAAGGTGGTGCTACATGGTTAACCTGCCTCAGCTGATTGCTGCATTGGCAATATAACAGCCTCATGATGCCTCTTCATTGTGCGATGGGAGTGTCAGCAGAGGGTCAGTATCATAGGACATCGAACAGCACAGCACAAGAAGGGCCTTTGGGCCCACAATGTCTGAGCACGATGCTTTGTTAAACTAATCAATCCAAGGAAGCCTGTGGGAAATTATGTTCATTCCCACTTGCTTTTAAGCTGTTTAAAATATACAATTGTAGTTCATAATCATTTGTTATCAGAATTAAATAGATTAAGTGAAAATGTGATCAGTACTTCCCAAACATGAGAGAGACATTTGCACTGACCATGATAGAACTGATTTTAATGTCAGAGTCTAACTATGGGGTCTGATGATGCCTTGTCAATTTTGAGAGGACATCAGTGAGAGCTAGGAGATAAGAGATCAGTTGAGCTGAGAGGATCCTTGATTATATTTTAGGTCCAGATTTAACTCTCCTTTTGCTCAGGGGCCAATAAAACTGCTCATATCAATATATTTTTGGGTGCTGTGAACATTTGCTTCCGGTTGAGTTGCCCCAGTTGTAGCAGGGAATTCATTTCTATATATGTGGTAGGACTATGAGTTACATAGTTTAGTACGTCATCTGACTGCTTCATCTGTGAGATTGGGATATCCTTGATATAGAGCAATGGCCCATGGGACTAGAGCAGAACATGACAATAAATACAGATCTTTGATTCCAGGGTAATTGGTGTCATTATCTTACCTGGAAGGTGCAACAGAATTTGATCTCAAAGATCTTTATTTCAGAACTGGTCTGAATCTACACTTGAATTGCCAAGGCATAATAGACTACAGACCGAGTTAGGACCCTTCTTCAGTCTGAAAAAGGGTCCCAACCCAAAACATCACCTTTTGACGTTCTGCAGAGATGCTGCCTGACCCACTGACGTACTCCAGCACTTTGTGTCCTTTTGCATAGACCAGCATCTGCAGTTCCTTATTTCTACATTGGTATTTGGCAGACATAATGGGTTGAAAGGTCTATTTCTGTGCTGTACATCTCCCTGCATCTATGACATCACTCATCTAATCATTTTGCATTAAAAGTTAGATTGTTACAATGAATTGCAATCACCGTTAATTTGTCTAGCTTTCAATTTATGAATATTTTGTGAAATTTGTTAACTTTGAAGGAAATGGGTGGCATTAACGTGAATTATTGAGAAATCAGTTTTGCCAACATATGAAATACAATTTTTGCAAAAATAAATATGTAATAGTGATTCCACTATTAAAGAGCCCAGCAACTTTGCTCCATAGTTTCAGCATTGTAACAAGATTATTTTATCATTTGCTAAAGCTAGATAAAATATACACTCCATAGAGAGTGTATTGATAGAAATGTATTGACTACAATGTATATGCAAAGTGTTGGAGTAACTATGTGAGTCAGGCAATATCCATGGAGAATAGGTCAGGACGCTTCTTCGGATATTATACATGCATTATATGTCTGATATTGCTCAACCCTTATGCTTGAAAATACGATGGGTTCCTACTTGCTCTTGAAACGTGGGTTGATGTCAACTTGAACTTGATAACTATACCTTGAAGTGACTTGGAACATTTTACTTTATTGAAGGCACTATACAAGGGAAATAGTTGTTGAAAAAGAGTTGAAAGTTGCTATATAAATGTAACTCTTTTTTATCGAATGAAAAATGAGCTATTTTTTTTCTTTTTACAAAGTGATTCAAATAGGAACATGTGGAATAATGAGATTAATAAAGGAAATCTCATCCTTGACAATTCTATTACTAATAAAGTAGAAAGAAATACGTGAGTGAATTATTGATAGCAAGTTAGAATATTTCCTCCATAAGTTATTTTCTGTACAATAGGCTCAAACTGATGTACTCACTCAAAATGCTCAATATAATGCCTGTCTCCCAAAATGGGACAAATATGTTTTTTGGACAAACAGGCTCAACCTTTGCTTGCAATAAATAAAGTTTACTTAGAAGATCCTTTATGTTTAAGATCCAGTACAAATGTGCAAAAACTAAAATGCAAAATATCCATTAAAATATGCCACTTTATAACAAAATATATTGGTCATGTGTCCTGAGGTAGTACATACTATGCACTTCTATAGATAAGAGAAATTGTATGGGCCCTAATCTTTTGGCTATCTGCAGAATTGGGGCAGCCAGTGTCGCATCGGTAGAGTTGCTGCCTTACAGAGCTAGATACCCGGGTTCGATCCTGACTACAGGCGCTGTTTGTATGGAGTTTGTACGTTCTCTCCCTGACCGCATGGGTTTTCTCTGGTTGCCCCGCTTTCCGCCAACATTCCAAATAGGTATAGGGTTTGTAGGTTAATTCAGTAAATTGTAAAATAGTGTGTATAGGTTAGTATACGGGGTGATCGCTGGTCAGCGCGGACTCGATGGGCATAAGGGCCTGCTTCTGTGCTCTATCTCTAGTCTAAAGTCTAAAATTAACAGAACAATGAAGAGAAAGGTGAGCTCTTTTAAAAGTGACTCAGGGACATCCATATGCTCAGATGTAGTTGCAACAGAGGGAATCTTTTGAAGTCACGCACAGCTGTTACCTCTTGTGTTCTGCTCCCTGACCAGAGTTAGAACACTCCTGCAAATGTCGAGTGCATCATATACCATTGCCTGGGGGCTCCAAGAATTCATCTCAGACCCCACAAAGGTCTGAGTCACATGGAAAGATAATATTGTTGTATTTGAAACCAGTTGTCACTTGTATCTAAGGCTTTTGTGTACAAGGGTAGCTTTTTGCAGTAGATGAATGCCACAATGTAATTATTTGAAACCCCACCGCAAAGTGAGTCACACTTGCTTTTTAGTCTCTCCATATTCTAGTGTTCATTAATATGAAAGCATAGAAATCAGAACCGTACAAACAATTGTGACATTTAGCACATTGAAACATATGGTTCAGCAAGGTGGCACAATGGTAGAGTTGCTGCCTTACAGTGCCAGAGACCCAGGTTTGATCCTAACTATGGGTGCTGTCTGTACGGAGTTTGTACGTTCTCCCTATGACCGTGAAACATTTTCTCTGGGATCTCCAGTTTCCTCCCACACTCCAAAGATGTGCAGGTTTGTAGGTTAATTGGCTTCGGTAAAATTGTTAAAAATTTGGCGCTAGTGTGTAGGATAGTGCTAATGTACAGGGATTGAATTAAAAGATTCCCAGAATCCAGGTTGGGATCTGTCCATCTTAAAATTAGACGAGGTCCCAAGCAAAAACTAGACGTTATCATTTTGCCTTTCAGAATCAGAGTGAACTATTACACACATTCTATTTCTCTTTTACGTCTTCAAGATCTTTTACATGTGAATGTCAGACCAGCTGGGCTCTGAAATTGGACTGTTTTCACAGCTTCAACTTGCTCTAGGCATTAATGTTGCAAATCAATTGACAGATTGAGAATCATGTTGTGAAGCAGTTACTTTCATCAGCACATCCCTTTCAAGCCAAAGGTCCTGTATGCTCAGAAAGGAACAATCATGCCCTTACTTCCTTAAATAAGACCATATGCAGACTTTTACTCTCTAAAAGCTGTTCCATTGCATTATTGTACTCGCCAGCATTCCCTCTCAATGCAAAATATACTTCTAATGGTAACTGTTCACAAATCACTGGTTGTTTCAGCAAATAGACTGAGCCTACTGCCATCATTTTATCATTGATTCAATTATACTTTATTTTCACATGTACCTAGGTACAGTGAAATGATTTTTTTTTGCATAAAACCTGGTAAAATCATGTAGCAGACCTCACGTGGTGGGCCGAAGGGCCTGTTTCCACGCAGTATCTCTAAGCTAAACTAAATTTCCCTTCAACCTCACCTGCTCCAAGACTGACTGAGTGAAGGCAACGATCCATTTTCTAATATACAGTAGTTAGTTCTGATCACAGGAAAGCCACAGATTAGGAAAGGCTTGGGCAGAAATTTGTACTAGGCCACCTATGTTAAGCATGTGATTTGAATTAGTTATGAGTATTGTACTTTGCTGGTTCCATTGAGTTTAGATTTTCAAGATACAGTGTGGAATCAGTGCCTTCAGCCCACTGAGTCCACGCCGACAATCGATCACCCGTACACTAGTTCTATGCTGTCTCATCCTACACATGAGGGGCAAACCTTGATAAGAACCATTATAAGTAAAATTAATACAGGCAAATTGTATAATTTATTGAAGGCAGTGTGGTTTGGGTAATAGATAATAACTCCAGTAAAGTCGGAGCAATGACGTTTAAGATTCTCAAAATCCCTTCAGAATGGATCAATGAATATTTTATAAGAGCAAACAGTGTTTTTTCTCTCATCTGTAACAAACAAATAAACTTTAACCATAGTCAGTCTGAAGAAGGGTTTCGGCCCGAAACGTCACCTATTTCCTTCGCTCCATAGATGCTGCTGCACCCGCTGAGTTTCTCCAGCATTTTTGTGTACCTTCGATCTTCCAGCATCTGCAGTTCCTTCTTGAAAACTTTAACCATATGTTCTTGTACAAATTTCAAATGAATAATCTGCCAATGGGAGTTGCTAAACTAATGTATGTGATGACTAAGGATTGTTCTGGACACAGTATATTTCTCATTGTTGATCATATTTCAGACTCTTAGTTATGATGATTTCCTCTGTGGTCCTCAGCAAAACCTTACCATGCCAAGTGAAAACTTACCAAGTTAACTTATGTACGAAATTGTCCTGCAGACATCTCATGATGTTTTCTAGGTGATTTAGCTTAGTTTAGTTTAGAGATACAGTGTGGAAACGGGTCCTTCAGCCCACCGTGTCTGTGCCGACCAGCAAACCAGTACACTAGCACTATCCTACACATGAGGGACAATTTAAAATTCTTACTGAACCCAATTAACCTACAAACCTGTACGTCAGAGTATGAGTGGAACCGGAGCATCCGGAGGAAACCCACGCGGTCACTGGGAGAACATACAAACTCTGTACACTGAGCTTGAACACGAGTCTCTGAGGCTGCAAGGCAGCAACTCTACCACTACGCCACTGTGCCGCCCCTGAGGTGGATATTCAGGAATTTTTACAATAGTTGTGCTAGAGCAACATGTAAGTTTCACTGTTAAAAATACTTAAATGTAACATCAATAGCGCAAAATTGATTTCTCAGTTTTGATAGATATACTTACAATATCTCTAAACATCTCGATTGATCTCTTTGTGGGCATTTTTGAACTGCAAATTGACAATCATAGAGTAATCAAAAAGAGCTTGAAGAGGTGATGTTGAAATAGTTTACTTTTAGGAAATTTCAGCACATTAAATGTCACAGGCAAGATCAGCATTTATTATCTCGACTCCATTGCACTTGTAAAAATACTGGAGAACTAACTTCTTGAAAAGTTACAGTTTCACCCATGGTGATATTGGGCCGGCAGTTCCAGGCTTCAATAATAAGGAAGCAATGGCAATATATTTCCTGGCTGGGTGGTAGATGAAAGGACACAAAGTGTTGAAGAAGGGTCTTGATCTGAAACATCACCCACCCATGTTCTCCAGAGATGCTGCCTGACCCGCTGAGTTATGCCCCTGTCCCACTTAGGAAACCTGAACGGAAACCTCTGGAGACTTTGCGCCCCACCCAAGGTTTCCGTGCGGTTCCCGGAGGTTGCAGGTGGTTGCCGGAGGTTGCAGGTAGTGGAAGCAGGTAGGGAGACTGACAAAAACCTCCGGGAACCGCACGGAAACCTTGGGTGGGGCGCAAAGTCTCCAGAGGTTTCCGTTCAGGTTTCCTAAGTGGGACAGGGCATTACTCCAGCACTTTATGTCCTTTTGTGTATAAACCTACATCTGTAGTTCCATGTTTGTACAGGATGGTATATGACGGAGAGGAACCTAAAGACAGTGCTGTCCCATGCATCTCTGTCTGCGATTACAAATAAAATATTCACTGCCTTTAAATGTACTGGTGCAACATGCCCAACATCCAAATTCGGTTTGTGAAGAGGGATGTGTGGCTAAACTCAACGGAAGTTCCCGTTTATGAAAAAATATGTCAGGTAAAATGTAGAATCTGCAGATGTTGGTTTCACAAAGAAGGACACAAAGTGCTGGAGTAATTCAGCGGGTCAGACAACATCCCTGGAGAACATAGGATAGGTTGAATTTCGGGTCAGACTCTTCTTCAGCTAAGGCTTGGGACCATTATTAGAGATTCATGTTGGGACCCTTCTTCAGGTAAAATACAAGTGGAGGTAGAGGTCATGGGTGTGAAATGTCTATTGGAATAGCCTGGGCAAGTAACCATAATAGTCACAAAATGCTGGAGTAACTCAGCGGGTCAGGCAGCATCTCTGGAAAAAAAGGATGGGTGGCGTTTCGGGTCAAGACCCTTCTTCAGACGGAAAGGGCCTCAACGCCAAACATCACCTATCCCTTTTCTCCAGAGATGCTGCCTGACCCGCTGAGTTACTCCAGCATTTTGTGTCTATCTTCGATGTAAAGCAGCATCTGCAGATCCTTCCTGCACAAGTAACCATAATGTTCTTTATTCAGTAGGGTTGGGGTTAGGTTTGTGCATGCTATCAAATGATTAAAAAAACATTGTTTTTCTTTCTAGGTGCATGGAAATGTTAGATCTGGTGATCCAACACAATCTGACTGCAAGTATTGAGTGCCCCAACAATTCAGACTTCCAGGACACTCATATCAACAACATCGCAGAAGCATCAAATGGCAAAGCAGGTAGGGAAACAAATCCAACAGCTACTATCTGATCACGGAACATATTATCATTACTGGAGAAATGACAGGAAAGTTAATAATTGAAATGTCACAATCCTTTTGAGTAAGCTAACAGAATGCACTGAATTATTTTCATGCCACCTAATCAAAACAATGACATATACTTGTATTTCTGCCAATTCTAAATGCCTATGAATTCATCCTTAGCCATAAACACTCCTTATGGTGTCATAAATTGAGATGCATTTGGAAGTAGAATACAATGCATTGGATGTAAGGCATATAGTGCTACTGACTGACAATGAATTTTTATTGAAGATAGACACAAAATGCTGGAGTAACTCAGCGGGACAGGCAGCATCTCTGGAGAGAAGGAATGGGTGATGTTTTGGTTCGAGACCCTTCTTCAGACTGATGCAGTTCTATTTCTAAGAATTTCTATTTCTCAGCACCTTGACTTATTAGATGTTTCCATGTGTGTCTGTGGAAGGGACATACAAAGCCATGGGCCACAATTAAAAGATATAGATTCAATAGGAATTCAAAATAAACCTTTTTTTGCAGAGAGTGGTCAGCGGAATATATTACCTCGGAGATTGCTGAGTTTGGATCATAGGATGTATTTAAAGAGGAAGCAAACAAATATTTGAACAAGCATGGAATTCAGGCCTATTGGGAACGGGCTAAGAATTGAAGTCTTAGGCAGATCAGTCCTGGTCGTATTGAATAGCAGGGTAGGCTTAAGGGGCTAAATAGCTTACTCCTGGTTCGACTTCATTCCATTCTTGTGTCTGTTATGTCCCATTTTTTTCCCAAATGAGGAATACCTCAGCAAAGAAATATTCTGACTTCATAAGATTTGGGATGAGGAACGGCACAGTGGCGCTGTGGTAGAGTTGCTTCCTTATAGCGCCAGAGACCTGGGTTTGATCTGACCACAGGGTGTTGTCCGTATGGATTTCGTACGTTCTCCCTGTGACGGCGTAGGTTTTCCCCGGGTGCTTCGGTTTCCTCCCACACTTCAAAGCATACTGTCGTTGTGTCCTTGGGCAAGACACTTCACCCACCTTTGCCTGTGTGTGAATGTGTGTGAATGTGTGTGAGTGATTGGTGGTGGTCGGAGGGGCCGTAGGCGCAGATTGGCAGCCACGCTTCCGTCAGTCTGCCCCAGGGCAGCTGTGGCTACAGAAGTAGCTTACCACCACCGAGTGTGACTGAGGAGTGAATGAATAATGCGATGTAAAGCGCCTTGAGTATTAGAAAGGCGCTATATAAATCCCATCCATTATTATTATTATTATTAAAGATGTACAGGTTTGTAGGTTAATTGATTTATGTAAAATTGTAAATTGTCCCTAGTGTGTAGGATAGTGCGAGTATACGGATGCTTGCTGGTCGGCGCGGACTTATGAGGATGTTGCCAGGACTAGAGGGTCTGAGCTATAGGGAGAGGTTGAGTAAGCTGGGACTATTCCCTGGAGTGCAGGCGGATGAGGGATGATCTTATAGAGTTGTATAAAATTATGAGAGGAATAGAAATGGTAGATGCACAGAGTCTTTTGCCCAGAGTAGGTTTAAGGTGAAGGGGAAAAGACTTAATAGGAATCTGACGGGTAATTTATTCACACAAAGGGTGGGGGGTGTATGGAACAAGCTGCCAGAGGAGGTAGTTGAGGCTGGGACTCCCAACGTTTAAGAAACAGTTAGCCAGGTACATGGATAGGATAGGTTTGGATGGATATGGACCAAACGCAGGCAGGTGGGACTAGTGTTGCTGGGACATGTTGGCCGGTGTGGGCAAGTTGGGCTGAATGGCCTGTATCTGCACTGTATCACTCTAACTATGACTGCCTTCTGGAAACTTTCCCCTTCTGCCGCCCGTACTAGAAATATTTATTCATTGAAATCAGAGGCAAAAATAGTCTTTGTGTACACGTCACTGGTTGCTGCAGTGTGGTCATAAAGGCCATGTTGTAATAGGTATCACATGTTCCAATGTGCCCTCTATCTCTCAGATACTACATGTTCTTTGCTGTTGGATCCATCCAAAGTCATGTTTACATTGTTGAACTCTACATGCGACGATTCTACGGCATCCACTAACAGTTGGGTGGATGTGTCCCATGGATTGGTGGTATCTAAAGTTCTATCTGTATAGGGCATAATCTGACTACCATAAAGCCACAAACCACTGTGCTCGACAGTAATTAGCCTAGCCCTACCTCTTAAAGTTGGTGGCTATTAATTTTCTCTTTCAACGTTTCAATGCAGTCCACAGTTGATGCAATGTGGCAATTTCTTCACAAGCCATTGTTTAATTCCACTGGAATTAATTCTTAAATTACTTCTCTCAAGATTAATTCAGTTTTTAATCATATTTCCTGATTCCCTTCACCAAATCCTTTGCAGGGAAACTCTCCCCACCCAGTAGTGATCCAGGCATATTTTGGTAAATATCAGATTATTTTACCCCTAATGCCCTGTCCCACTTAGGTGAGTTTTTTAGGTGACTGCAGAAGACTATGCAGATCGTGAGGAGTTCCCGCATTCTGAGAACTAGTCGCGGCCTCATCATGGTCACCTCAAATTTATCAACGTTGAAAAATTAGCGGTGGCTAGAATGAAGCCACCATGGAGAGTAGCGAGAATAGAGACTGGGACCTCCTGGCGACCTCGTGCCGTAGGTGGGTCGTCAGGAGGTCCTAGTGGGTTGCCAGGAGATCAAAGGTTCTTCTAGGTTCTCGGAGGTTGGAGCCAGTGCTGACTGGTGAATTTCATTGGCTCATTTGTAGGTTTCAGAACCAAGCTTTTTAGCTTCTTAATTACAGCACCAACCTTCTTGTTCATCGCGGTGTGTGTCAGTATCACCTTGACTTTTCACCGTGTGAATTTCACTCAGACAGTGCTCCCCCCGTTTGCCCTGTCCCCGCCTGCATAACGGGTAGGTGAAGGTGTGTGTGTGTGTGTGTGTGTGTGTGTGTGTGTGTGTGTGTGTGTGTGTGTGTGTGTGTGTGTGTGTGTGTGTGTGTGTGTGTGTGTGTGTGTGCGCGTGCGTGCGTGCGTGCGTCCGTCCATCCGTCTGTCTGCTTGTCAGGCAATATTAATGGATAGTCAGAGGCAGAGAAAAGTGCAATATTCCAAAGGAAGCATATGAATTCAAAAGAATAAAGCCTTTTAAGGATAAACGTTAGCAGGATTTACCAGGATATGGTGAGCTGGTGGGAATAGCAGGATTCAAGTTTAAGTTTATTGGTGTACGCTTAAGTACAGCGAGGCACAGATACAATGGACGCAGCCCAGACCATGACACAAACCAACCTCCCTTCCATTGATTCCATCTACACTTCACACTGCCTCGGCAAGGCCACCAGCATAATCAAGGACCAGTCTCACCCTGGTCCCTCCCTCTTCTCCCCTCTCCCATCAGGCAAGCGGATCGGAAGTGTGAAAACGCATACTTCCAGATTGAGGAACAATTTCTTCCCAGCTGTTATCAGGCAATTGAACCATGCTATCAACAACTAGCGAGCGGTCCTGAACTACCATCTACCTCATTGGAGACCCTTGGACTGTCTATAATCAGACTTTCCTGGACTTTATTTTGACCTAAACATTATTCCCTTTATCCTGTATCTGTACACTGTGGAGAGCTTGATTGTAATCATGTCTAGTCTTTCCACTGACTGGAGTATACGCTACAAAAAGCTTTACACTGTACCTCGGTACACGTGACAATAAACTAAGAATCTTGTTTGCAGCAGTATCACAAGCACATCGACTCCGCCAAACACACAAGAAAACAAAGTATGCATGCACCAATTATTCATAAATGCTAAAAGTGAGACAATTCTGGAAAAAAAACAAATCATTAGCGCAAAAACATAATTAGAAAAGATAAAAAACAAGTACATTGTGTTCCATTGGCAAAGTGGGGTTATGGTTGCGCTAATTCGTTCAAGAACATGAGAGTCGGGGGAAAGTAGCTGTTCCTGAACCTGGTGGTGTGGGACTTCAGACTTCTGCACCTCCTGTCTGACAGTAGCAGTGAGTAAATGGCAAGGCCTGGATGGTGGGGATCAATGAGGATAGATGTCGTCTTCTTGAGGCAGCGCCTCGCGTAGATGCTTTAGAGGAAGAGGAGGGCTGTGCCCAAGATGTACGGGGCTGAGCCCACTACTCTCTGCTGCCTCTTGCGTTCCTGTGCTTTGGAACTGCTGTACCAAGCCATGATGCAACCAGTCAGGGTACCACAGTACATCTGTAAAACGTTTGTTAGAGTATTCAGAAACATACCATCATCTCTTTAAAATTCTAAGAAAGTAGAGGTGCTGCTGAGATATCTACGTGATAGCATCTATGTGCTGGGTCCAGAAGAGGTCATCCAAGATGTTTAGCGCCTAGTTTAACGCCTGGGAATTTGAAGCTGCTAACTTTCTCCACCGCTTTCCCGCCAATAAAACTGGTGTGTGGTATTCCACCTTCCCCTTTGTGAAGTCAGCAATCAGCTCCTTGGTTTTGTTGATGTTAAGTGAGAGGTTGTTGTTGTGGCACCACTCAACTAGGTATTCTATCTCTCCCTAGTACACTGACTCAACACTTTCAGTGATTCAGCCAACCAAGTGGTGTCGTCGGTGAATTTATAGATAGCATTGGAGCTGTGCTCAGCCACACTGTCATGGGTGTAAAAAGATTAGAGCAGGGGTTAAGCATGCAACCCTAAGGTGCACCTGTGAGGGGGAGATGCTGTTAATGATCATAGAGTGTCATAGAATCATACAGCATGGAAACAGGCCCTTCGGCCCAACTTGCCCATGCCAACCAAGCTGCCCATCTACACAAATCCCACTGTCCCGCATTTGGCCCATATCCCTCTGAACATTTCCTATCCATGTGCCAGTCCAAATATTTTCACTGCCAAACTGTCAAACATTCACTGCCTTTAAAATACTGCCTTTAATTCTACATCCAAAATCAGTTTGTGAGAAAGGATTTGTGGCTGCCTCTAATGCACGTTCCCCTTTGTGAAACAATACGTCAGGTAGAATACGAGTGTGGTTTGTAAAGTGTTGCAACTTGCAACCCAGTGCATTTACCGCAAATAACTATCTATTCAGTAAGTTCAACGACTCATACCTTGAACATATCATTCCTGACACATTATCTCCTGAATCCTCATTGTGTGACAATCCACCACAAGCTCAAACGCCTGACCATGGCATCATTTACAAAAGTGGAAGCACAGCTTGCCAATCCCAAAGAGGAAAATTGGCTCCAAAAACCCATCAGACATGACATTTCAACCTTTTCACCCTTTGGAGAGAAAAACACATGCTAAAGAACTGAATTCATAATAAAATTCATTCACAAATCGTGACACTACAAAACTGTGGTGTGGAGAATTTATTCAGCAAGAGACCTAAGACTTCAGGCGTGCCAAAGTCAGGAAAATAGTTTTGCCAAGCTGAATTGAATCTTTGCTCCTGCTGGTATTTACAACATTTGCAACAACTGTGTAGGTAAATATGTAGAGAGAGAGACACAAAGTGCTGGAGCAGCTCAGCTGGCCAGGCAGCATCTCTGGAGAAAAGGAACTGGACGCTACAGTGCCACTAGCAGTAGAGTTGCTGCCACACAGCGCCAGAGTCCCGGGTTCGATCCTGTCTACGGGTGCTGTCTGTACGGAGTTTGTACATTCTCCCATTGACCGCGTGGGTTTTCTCCGGTGCTCCGGTTTCCTCCCACACGTAAAAGATGTATACATTTGTAGGTGATTGGCTTCTGTAAATTGTAAATTGTCCCTAATAATTTATAAGTTGTCCCTAATGGTCAGCACGGATTCAGTGGGCTAAAGGGCCTGTTTCCGCGCTGTATCTCTAAAGTCTAAATGCCCCTGTCCCACTTAGGAAACCTGAACGGAAACCTGAACGGAAACCTGAACGGAAACCTCTGGAGACTTGTTCACGATTTATATAAATGATTTGGAGGAGGGAACCAAGTGTAATATATCAAAATTTGCGGACGATACGAAAATGGGAGGGAAAGTAGGGGATGAGGAGGATAGGAAGAGTCTGCAAAAGGATATAGATAAGCTAGGTGAGTGGGCAACAACTTGGCAGATGAAATTTAATACTAATAAATGTGAAGTCATTCACTTTGGGGAAAAAAATGATAGGGCAAGTTATTTTCTAAATGAGGAGGAGCTGCGTTGTAATGCAACGCAAAGGGATCTAGGGGTATTAGTACATGAATCACTAAAAGTCAGTATGCAGGTGCAGCAAGCAATCAGGAAGGCCAATGGAGTTTTGGCCTTTATTGCTAGGGGGATTGAGTATAAAAACACGGAGGTCTTGCTGCAGCTGTACACGGTATTGGTGAGACCACATTTGGAATACTGTGTACAGTTCTGGGGTCCATACTTAAGAAAGGATGTACTAGCCCTGGAGGCAGTGCAGCGAAGGTTTACAAGATTAATTCCTGCAATGAGGGGATTGACATATGAGGAAAGGTTAAGTAAGCTGGGACTCTACTCTTTGGAGTTTAGAAGAATGAGAGGCGATCTCATTGAAACGTATAAGATCGTGAGGGGCCTTGATCGGGTGGATGCACCGAGGATGTTCCCAATGATCGGGGAGGCTAGAACTAGGGGACATAGTTGCAGAGTGAGGGGGGGCTCTTTTAAAACTGAGATGAGGAAGAACTTCTTCACCCAGAGAGTGGTTAGTTTGTGGAATTCACTGCCCCAGGGAGCAGTGGAAGCAGAAACGTTAAATATATTTAAGTCGAAAATAGATGGTTTTTTAGCTGCCAAGGGGATAAGGGGCTACGGGGAGAGGGCAGGGATATGGACCTAGGTATGGTTAGTATAGTAGACCTGAGTGATCTCCTGGACAAATGTCGATCGCCTGGATTGGGGTCGGAGAGGAATTTCCCGGATTTTTTTCCCGAATTGGACCTGGGTTTTTATCCGGTTTTTTGCCTCCCCCAGGAGATCACGCGGTTCTTGGGGTGGAGAGGGGTGATAGCGGTATAAAGGGGAGGGTAGTGTCTTGTGTTCTGTGTCTTGTGTCTACTGTTTGTGGGTAAGTGTGTCTGTTTGGTGTTCAGCCATGAGTGAATGGCGGTGCGGGCTCGACGGACCTGGTGGTCTACTCTCGCACCTACTTTCTATGATTCTATGAGACTTTGCGCCCCACCCAAGGTATCCGTGCGGTTCCCAGAGGTTGCAGGTGGTTGCCGGAGGTTGCAGGTAGTGGAAGCAGGTAGGGTTTCCTTGGCTTATTTGTTTTCACTATTTGTTCAGCTCAATTTTTTATGATATGTTTTTAAGTTGTGGAAATGTAAATGTTTGTGATACACCCCATCACTTAACATTTGTAGTGCTTAGATTTTAAAATTGGGGATAGGAGCACATGAGAGTGAAGGTAGTCTGGTAAAGTTACCTGTGGGAAATGTAATTATAGAATAAACAATTTTTATGCTACAGCAGTCTGTCACACTTTGTCCTGCCTCTCCCCTGTGTGGCAGGGTGCTTTCTTCTCTTCTCCCTGCCACACAGTCTGAAGATTGGTCTCAACCTGAAATGTCACCTATCCATGTTCTCCAGACATGTTGCCTGAGCTGTTAGAAACATAGAAACATAGAAATTAGGTGCAGGAGTAGGCCATTCGGCCCTTCGAGCCTGCACCGCCATTCAATATGATCATGGCTGATCATTCAACTCAGTATCCCGTACCTGCCTCCTCTCCATACCCTCTGATCCCCTTAGCCACAAGGGCCACATCTAACTCCCTCTTAAATATAGCCAATGAACTGGCCTCGACTACCCTCTGTGGCAGGGAGTTCCAGAGATTCACCACTCTGTGTGAAAAAAGTTTTTCTCATCTCGGTTTTAAAGGATTTCCCCCTTATCCTTAAGCTGTGACCCCTTGTCCTGGACTTCCCCAACATCGGGAACAATCTCCCTGCATCTAGTCTGTCCAACCCCTTAAGAATTTTGTAAGTTTCTATAAGATCACCTCTCAATCTCCTAAATTCTAGAGAGTATAAACCAAGTCTATCCAGTCTTTCTTCATATGACAGTCCTGACATCCCAGGAATCAGTCTGGTGAACCTTCTCTGCACTCCCTCTATGGCAATAATGTCCTTCCTCAGATTTGGAGGCCAAAACTGTACGCAATACTCCATATAACAATTACAGCACGGAAACAGGCCATCTCGGCCCTACAAGTCCGCGCCGAACAATTTTTTTCCCTTAGTCCCACCTGCCTGCAATATAACCATATAACAATTACAGCACGGAAACTCCAGGTGTGGTCTCACCAAGACCCTGTACAACTGCAGCAGAACCTCCCTGCTCAAATCCTTTTGCTATGAAAGCTAACATACCATTCGCTTTCTTCACTGCCTGCTGCACCTGCATGCCTACTTTCAATGACTGGTGTACCATGACACCCAGGTCTCGCTACATCTCCCCTTTTCCTAATCGGCCACCATTTAGATAATAGTCTGCTTTCCTGTTTTTGCCACCAAAATGGATAACCTCACATTTATCCACATTATACTGCATCTGCCAAACATTTGCCCACTCACCCAGCCTATCCAAGTCACCTTGCAGTCTCCTAGCATCCTCCTCACAGCTAACACTGCCCCCCAGCTTAGTGTCATCCGCAAACTTGGAGATATTGCCTTCAATTCCCTCATCCAGATTATTAATATATATTGTAAATAGCTGGGGTCCCAGCACTGAGCCTTGCGGAACCCCACTAGTCACTGCCCGCCATTGTGAAAAGGACCCGTTTACTCCTACTCTTTGCTTCCTGTTTGCCAGCCAGTTCTCTATCCACATCAATACTGAACCCCCAATGCCGTGTGCTTTAAGTTTGTATACTAATCTCTTATGTGGGACCTTGTCGAAAGCCTTCTGGAAGTCTAGATACACCACATCCACTGGTTCTCCCCTATCCACGCTACTAGTTACATCCTCGAAAAATTCTATAAGATTCGTCAGACATGATTTACCTTTCGTAAATCCATGCTGACTTTGTCCAATGACTCCAGCACGTTGTTCTTTTGTGCTCCTCTCACAGTCTTGCAAATTATTTCCTGTCATATATTTATGGGAGATCCTTTTTGAATGCCACAACTGAATTTGTCTCTGCAATAATGCAAACCATTAAATGTAAATGCAAATGTTTCATTTATATGGATAATATAACCTCATGGAGTCACACAGCATGGAAACAGGCACTTTGGCACAATTCATCCATGCTGACCAAGAAATGAAGCAGATACGATAGTGGCATTTAAGAGAGTTTTGAATAGGCATATGGATACGCAGGGAATGGAGGGATATGGGTTACGTACAGGTGGATAAGAGATGGTCTTGGCAACATGTTCGCACAGACATTGTGGGGTGAAGGGCCTGTTCTTGTGCTGTTCAGTTCAATGTTCTTTGTAATGCTTTTTGCTATTTGCTTGTTGGTAGTTGAGCATTGAATTTAGAGTGGCTCAGTGGCGCAAGCTAACAGCCACTGCCTCACAGATCTAGCGACCTAGGTTCAATCCTGTTCTCTACTGTACGTGTGGAGTTGGCACACTAACCCTTGACCCCAAAGGTTTCCTCCAGGTGCTCCAGGTCTCCTCCTACATGTCAGGGATGTGCGGGTTGGTGGGGTAATTTGCCACTGTAAATTGTCCCTGGTGCTTGGGTGAGCGATCACTAAGGGTGCCAAGGGTTATGGGGAGAAGGCAGGAGAATGAGGTTGAGAGGGAAAGGTAGATCAGCCATGATTGAATAGTGAAGCAGAGCCGATGGGACAAATTGCCTATTTCTGCTCATATGACCTTTGCACTCATGAATTCATGTTTACTAAAATAACCCTGTGTGAATGAACGGTGCTTGAATAAACCCCCTGATCTATGAGTGAAGGACAGTGTAGGTGAGTGGTGGGGTGAACATTGAGGAAAAAAAACAATAATAAAATCAAAAAATGCTGCCATTGTGGAGAAAGAAACAAAATTAACATCACAGAAAGCAAAACTCTGAAGTGGGTGAAGCCAAAAAGTGCTCCATTTTAGTTTTAGTTCCCACCGAGTCCGCACCGACCAGCAATCTCCGTACATTCACACGGTCCTACACACTCGAGGGACAATTTACATTTATACCAAGCAAATTAACCTACAAACCGGAGGAAACCGAAGAGAAAACAGTCATAAATATCAGAGTAACATGATGATGGAGGACATGGAACTATATTAAAAAATGGTAGTATGTTAGCATCCTGGCTACCTGTTTCATGAACATTTTTATACCATTTTCTTTGTGCAGAGGGTGGTGAACCTCTGGAATTCTCTAGCCTACAAGGTTGCGGAGGCTAGATGACTGGAGGTATATAAAGAGGAAGTAGATACATTTTTTTAAGATTGAGGCTCAGGAGCCAATGGGGAACTGGAGTTGATGCCTGAGGCAGGTCTACACAGGGGAAGCCAGGCTTCCATTTTCTTGTGGGCACTTTATGGCAGGTTGGTTTGTCAATCTGGGCAACACATTTTGGGTAGGATATCAAAACCTTTGGTGATGGGATTAGTCAGAATGATCCCAGGAATGAGGGGGTTGAGGTTGAATAGAAAAGATGAGATTGTTAGCCAAAAGAGGAAAGAATGCTATGAATGAATTTTGCTGAGCTGTTCAAAATCACAAACGTTTTTGTTAGAGTAAATAAGGAAGACCTATTCCATTCGGCAGAAGCCTGTTAACCAGAGGATCCAGGTTAGAGATAATTAACAAATGACTCAAATGTGAGACAAACAGAAATCTCAAACCTGGATCTACAAGCAGAACTGTGCTGTTATGATCTGGAATGCAGATTTGAAATCTGGAGTACAAATTAGATAGTAATTTCCAATAGCTGACACTACATATATAAAGACAATATAAGCATTGGATTACATGCACTAATGTCTTGTTTTTATGCACACTTTTACACTGTTGCAGAATTTTATGCATCATTTATATATAATGTATGTTATGTGTTTGAGTTTATGTGCTTGTGATGCTGCTACAAGCAAGAATTTTGTTACAACTGTACCTTACCATAATTGTCTATGATGATCAATTCAACCTGACTTGAAAAGCAGATTAGTGGGACAAATTGAATAGTGTTTTCAATGAGGCGGTGCAGGATCAGTGGGCGGAATGGCCTTCCTTGTTGCAAGGTTCTATAAAATATTGCAGCTACTCTTTGGCAGGCAATGAAGGATACACTCCCCCTCCCCCTCCCCCCCTCAGTGTCTTGGTCAATATTTGTCCTAAACACATCACTGAAGCAAATGATTGTGTTACTATCACACGACCGGCTGTGAAAGTTTTCAATGTGCAATTGGCAGCTGGCATTAGTAACTAATTGGCTCTAATACATTATTGTGTGTGTAGGGAGGAACTGCAGATGCTGGTTTATACCAAAGATAGACACAAAATGCTGGAGTAACTCAGTGGGACAGGCAGCATCTCTGGAGAAAAGGAATAGCTGACGTTTCGGGTCGGAAACCTGGAGGGGGGGGAGACCAATAGAAGGTGCCGGCGTGCTTTGTGACTTTGTCAGTGCCATAGGTG
This sequence comes from Amblyraja radiata, assembly GCF_010909765.2. Lineage (NCBI taxonomy): Eukaryota > Metazoa > Chordata > Chondrichthyes > Rajiformes > Rajidae > Amblyraja > Amblyraja radiata. The sequence goes on along the minus strand of NC_045978.1, from coordinate 28,550,570 downwards.
GCTGCTATTTGTATACATTGTGTATGCAAACAAAGAATGTCACTGTGCCTAGTCACATGTGACAATAAAGTATTCATTTCCAGGATGTAGAGGGGGAAGAGGTGAGAAAAGGCCAGAGCAAATCAGGTATGGGTAGGAAGGAACTGCAGATGCTGGTTTAAACCGAAGGTAGACACAAAAAGCTGGAGCAACTCAGCGGTACAGACAGCATCTCTAGAGAGAAAGAATGGGTGACATGAAGAAGGGCTCAACCCGAAACGTCACCCATTCCTTCTCTCCACAGATGCTGCCTGTCCCACTGAGTTACTCCAGCTTTTTGTGTCTATCTTCACAGTAAATCAGGGCCAGCAACAGATGACCTTCGGGTGGAATCCATAATGGCCCATTGTTGGCTGGGGAAGATGTGCTAACAACCAAGGTGCAAGGGTGCAAACAGTGGAGCCAGTAGACTAGTAGACATTTATGGATGTTGGGATATCGAAAGATGCATCCAATACGGTGTTGTTGTCATTTTGATACATACCTATAGATGATTAATTATTATGGTTATTCCATAATGTTAGATGTGGCCCTTGTGGCTAAGGGGATCAGGGGGTATGGAGAGAAGGCAGGTACAGGATACTGAGTTGGATGATCAGCCATGATCATATTGAATGGCGGTGCAGGCTCGAAGTGCCGAATGGCCTACTCCTGCACCTATTTTCTATGTTTCTATGTTTCCTTTTTCACAATTTGATTCAAAAACGATAAATGTGTCTGTCTCGCTGGATATGGCAAATCACAGTCAACCAACACAGAAACAAGCTTTTCAGCCACCATATCCATGCTGAACATCTAGTACTAATCTATGCTAATTCAATTTTCCTGCACTTGTCTTATGTTTTCAACGCATCGGTGATTCAAGGGACCAAGCAGATGCTTAAATGTTGTGGAAGTCTCTGTTTCCACCCCCCTCCACCCCCCCCCCCACCCCCCCCACCCCCCCCCCCCCCCCCCCCCGTTAGCGGTGGCTTCCAGATTGCAACAATCCTCCAATAAAGAAAGTGGTTCCACAAATCCCTTCTAAACTTTCTACCTCACACCTAAAACCACTGCCCTCTGGTTTTAGACATCTCTGCTGCAGGGAAATTTTATTTTACTACTTAACCTACTTATCTATACTGCTCATAATTTGTATACCTTCATCAGGAACCCTCCTCAGATTCCTCCACCCCAGTCTCTCTTTATAAATTATCATCCCAGGCCACAGCGTAGTGAATTCCCTCTTCCTCCATAGATATGGCAACTAAAACTACACACAGTATTCATTTGTGGCCTAATCAAGGTTTTATACAGATGTGCCTGCACTAATGTTTCATGCTGGGCCGATGAAGGCAATTATCCCATATGCCACTTTAAACATTTAATCTACCTGTACTGCCACCTTCAGAGATCCTTAGATTTGTAAAAGCAACGTCTCTCTTCTTCATTACTTTCTAGTGCTCTAGCATTGATTGCGAATGACTTAAAAAGCTTCACCTCATAATTATCAGGATTAAATTCCATCTGACATTGCCCTGCCCTTCTTCCCAATTAATCAATATCACCCTGTAGCCCAAGTCTACCCCTCTTCAATATCAACTTCACTACGAACATCCATGTTTTCTGTGCATAATATATATACTGTATATATACACACACATGGAACTGCAGATGCTGGTTTATGAAGAAAAGACACAAAATGCTGGAGTAACTCCTTGGGTCAGGCAGCATCCCTGGAGAACATGGAGAGTTGACAGTTCTGGTCGGGGCACTCCTTCAGTCTGAAGAAGGGTCCTGACCCGAAATGCCAAATTTTTCCAGCATTTTGTGTCTTTCCAATATATAACAAACAGTAAAGTTCCTAATAATGACTTGTGTAACCTGTGGTCACAGGCTTCCAATCACAAAAACAACCTACAGCCTGCACCCTCCGATTACCCAGCCAATTTTCTATCCAATTTGTTCCTTTATTGAGAAAAGGGAAGTAAAAAAATGTAAAAATCTTTTCAAAGACTTATTAGCAGCAGAGCTAGTTGGACAAGTTTCCACAGGTACAATGCATGTCTTTGTTATAAAAAGGTTAATCAGAGGTTGTTGGCACCAGACAAAAATACTTCACTGTTGTATAATGAATTTAAACCACCAGATATATGATTAAAATCTGAATGTTGATTGCACAATCAGGCGGTCAGTTGTGCTGGAATATAATGATTGACCCATCCCAGAGTTAGGATTTAAATCATGCAAACGAATTGTACAACATGGAACAGGCCCTTCGACCCCTCTTGTCAGTGCCGACCAAGCTGCTTTAACAATGGTAGTTCCATTTACCTATGCCTAGCCCATATCCCTCCAAACCTTTCATATCCATGTCTAAGTGTCTTTTAAATGTTACAATTATACCTGCATCCACCACTTCTTCTGGCAACTCATTCCATGTTTGCATCACTCTCTGTGTGTAAAGGTTGCCCCACGGGTCCCTTTTGAATCTTTCTCCTCTCACCCTAACCTTTGCGCTATAGTTTTTGACTCCCTTACTCTTGGGGAAAATACCGTGGCTATCCTTATCGTTTTCCTTATCTGTGTCGCAAGTAATTTTGTAAACCTATATAAGGTCACCCCTCGGTCTCCTTCGCTCCAGCTTGTGCGACCTCTCCTTATCGCTCAAACCCTCCACACCTGGTAATATCCTTGTTAGTTGTTCAGCACCCCCTCCAATTTAATGACATTCTCTTTTTCATTGGGTGACCAGAACTGCACATAGTGCTCCAAATATGACCCTACCAATGTCGTGTACAGCTGTAACATGACAACCTAACTCAAGTTACGGGTGCAGGGGCAGTACAGTTGCTGCCTTGCAGCGCCAGAGACCCAGGTTCGATCCTGACTACGGGTGCTGCCTCTGCAGAGTTTGTACGTTCTTCCTGTGACCGCATTGGTTTTCCCTCGGTGCTCTGATTTCCTCCCACATTCCAAAGATGTATAGGCTTGTAGGTTAATTGGCTTTGGTAAAGATTGTAAATTGTCCCTAGTGTGTAGGATAGTGCTGGTGTGAGGAGGGGACTCAGTGGGCCGAGGGGCCTGTTTCTGTGATATATCTCTAAACTAAACTAAGCACTCAATACTGTGACTGATGAAGGCAAGCATGTCAAACGCCTTCTTCACTATTCTGTCCACCTCCATGGAAATGCAGCCCCTGGTCTATCTGTTCTACAAAACTCCTGAGGACCCTACCATTTACTGCAAAGGTCTTGCGGTGGTTTATCCTATCAAAATGCAATACCTCACGTTGATGTAAATTAAACTCCATCTGTCATTTCTCAGTCCATTGGCCCAGTTGATCATGGTCCTATTGTGATCTTGGATAACCTTCAACACTGTCCACTATGCCACTGATTTTAGTGTAATCTGCAAACTTATTAACCTTGCCACCTCCATTCTCATCCAGATCATTAATTTAAGTAACAACAGTGGTCCCAGCACCAATCCCTGTGGAACGCCACTTGTTACAGGCCTCCAGTCGAGAAAAGCAACCCTCTATCGCCACCCTCTGTTTTCTACTGTAGGGCCAATTTTGTATCCAATAGGCTAGCTCAACCTGGATACCATGTGATGTAACCTTCCAGACCAGCCTAGCATACGGCACCTTGTCAAAGGCCTTGCTGAAGCCCAGGTAGACAATATCTTCTTCACAGCCCTCATGAATCTTATTTGTCACTTCTTCACCTCTACAAAGTCATGCTGACAAACCCTAATTAACCTTTCCCTTTCCAAAGCTTGTAGATCCTATCTCTTGGAACACCCCCCAATATCTGGCCCACTATTGATGTTGTACTCACCGGTTTGTAGTTCCCAGCTTTTCCTTGCAGCTTTTCCTAAATAATGCCAAAACATCAGTGACTCGCCAGTCTTCCGGCACTTCACTCGTGCCTATCGATGACATTTGAAAATGGGTCAAGGAAAGAATTCCCACCACTTTGCTTCTAAGTACTCTAAACTGTGGTCCAGTTCAGATGATGCAACTATTACTGCAAGGTCCCTCTTTGCTCAATGCACTCTTTTACAGCAGGACCAAGAACAAGCCATCTGAAAATTAACCAGCACAAGACGATTGCATCAAACTCTCTCTGCTCAGTATTTGTATAAATCTGTGGCAAAAACAGACAGAAATGGAAGTTAAGATCTGCATTTTAAGAGTCTACATTAGCCATTTTTTTTGTTAGTAATTTTAGTTCAGTCGAGTTTATTCTCATATGCACCAGTATGTTGAAGTAGAGTTACAATGAACATGGTGCCCAGTTAAACTAATCTCTGCCTACTTGTGATCCATATCCTCAATTCTCTGCATATCCATGTGTTATCTAAAAGCCTCTTAAATACCACTATCGTATCTGCTTGCACCACCACCCCTGGTATCATGTTCCAGGTTCTCACTACTCTCTATATAAAACAAAGTGTCTGCTCAAAGTCCCTATTTCCAAATTAATAAGATCCAGAAAGGGGCACACTTCTTAATTGGTAATCAAAACGCCTTGGGTGCAGTGATGGACAATCAGATACAGCAAACCATTTTGTAGCCTTTTGCATTGAAAAGTTGTGTTCTTATAATTCTCCTTCCAACACTTCTGCGGAAGCCTTCACCTGTTATGATTAGTGATGCCTCTACATTTTTCACTGTCGCACTCTAACCTGATTTTACCCTAAAATTGCATCATTTTTCAACTCACCGACCATGTTATAAAACTGCACTGTAGACCAGTCACCCAGTGTATAAACCACAGTGACATCAATGGAAAGTAATACCAAGCAGTTTCCAGAGGGTGGTGGGTATCTGAAATGAGTTTCCTGAGAAGGTAGTTAAGCAGATACCATAAAAGAATTGGAAAGACACTTGGACAGGTACATGGATAGGAAAGGTTTAGAAGGATATGGGCAAAACACAGGCAAATGGGACTAGGTTAGATGCAATATCTTTGCTGGCATGGACAAGTTGGGCCGAAGGGCCTGTTTCCATGCTGTATGACTCTATGACTCTAATGGTGGACCAGTCAATGTTATGCCCAAATACTGGATTGAAAATATATGCCAAACAGCCATTTAAAGGCAGGAAATCATTGATTACATTTTATAAAAGCAAAGGGACAATGCTGAACGTATTTAATCGTGCACAGGTATGATAGTGTGCAGCCGATGTTAAAAGATAAAGGGGACACAGGTTATGAATTTTAATCCCTTCCTTGTAATTTGTGAAATAAGATTATCATCAAAGAATGATGAGAGAGGTTTGGATTTTATTTCTTTTTAAACACAGGACATTCCATATCCTGGCAGTTTTATCAGACTCAGATGTACATGTAGAATCAAGCAAGTTTTTAAGCTAGAAGTGGCTACATAGATTAACTGGATAGCATTTCAGAGTGTTAGCCAGGTGTGCTGGGCTAAATGGCTATCGTCCATGTTGTGAAATATTTTTATGTTCCCCATTGAAAGCATTATGAACCAGTTTTGCAAAAATTGAGACTTGGCCAATTTATTGTTACTCCAATTCTTCGGTTGAGTTCTTCTTCCGTTAGCATTTTGACCCGCGATTTACTTACTTACCTGCACAGCGCCAGTGACAGGAGTAATCCACTGCTTTGAGGCATATCTGCAGGTGTTCTCTCACTTGCTTTCCAGACCATCGGCAGAAGAGCTGCCAAAACTCAGAAATAATGGGATAAACAGCCATTGCTCCAATTCTTTTGGTGTTCCTTTGATTCTTCTGCCAAAGAGAAACCCTAAAGGCAAAAATCACAGCTTAGGATTGTAAGTGATTGCTTCTGGATTTTATTATGATTTCTTTGATATTCTGCCCCAATTTCTGTCATATTTCTGCCCATATTTCGCCCTGTTTAATAAATACAATGAATACACGGCAAAAAGGTAGCAGAGCTTGTTTTTAGCTCTGCGGAAGATTACTCCAAATCAGTCTGTAGAAAGGGTCCCGACCCGAAATGTCGCCTACCCATGCCCTCCAGAGATGCTGCCTGACCTGCTGTTACTCCAGCATATTGTGTGTTTTTGTTAATGTAAACCAACATCTGCGGTTCATTGTAACTCCCAAAACATAACCTTTATACCATAGACTATATGAATGGTATGCAGTATGGCATGAATTCAGTATTCCATGATTCTTTTGATGTTAGAACAAATAAATGAGAGAATTCATAAAAAAGTATCTGTAGGTATTTACAATTGTGCAAGTGGACAACGGGAAAAGCGAATATATTGAATTCAGAGTTTTAGACAATAAGTAAAATTGCACTAATTTGGATTCTATTCTGCTACATTATTCATCTCATATGCAACCAATTATTATAAATGTATTTTAGGTGAATTGTTCTTCTGGAGAGATAAATGAGAAAAAAATTAAATTCAGAAGACAACTTTGTAAATGGAAGGGGAAGAGTGAAAGTAATGCTTAAAGATATATTTATATTGCCACTTTCTTGTTATCCTGCCTTCAAAATATGTGAAAAATAAAGAGCAAATCAAACATAAAGGTAAACACAGGAAAAGAGAGGAATTCATATTTGTTTACACATTTCAGGTGTCTTAAATGGAAGTAAAAAAATTGTTCTATAAACTGAAAGTTTCTTTCAGTCTTTCTGTAGACTTTGTTGCCTCACAACTCTATGCACTGCAGTTTATTCAATAGCCCAATACGCTGCTGTTCATTCAGCAGCCCTGTACACAACTGTTTATTCAATGTGCAGTAAAAGTTAATGTTTTCTTTTCAGACAAATCAGAGTCAATGAGCATCAGTGAGCTTACAACAACAACCTTGGAACACCTCTCCAATCCAGGTATGTTTACTATTAGTCCCAGGTTGATATTTGCATTTATTCACTATGTGCTGCAGAGTGATAAATCAAACCAGAAGTCATTGGTTTAAGAACGACTACATTTGTTAGATAGAAGAGTCTTTATTTATTCATCAGGTCAGCTCACCCTCTCCATTTACACATTGGTAATGTCCTCCTTACACATGGGAGAGAAAATTATTTTTACTGCTGCACAACTTGGGCAGGTCTTTTGCAGTTAGGTAGCATGGTGATCTCTCTTGGTGCATGTTGCAGGAGGTGTTGAACAAAAAAATTGAAAGACTGGAGGAACAGCAAGCCAGGCAACTTTCACACAGTGAATGGACAGATGTAGATTTAGATTATTATTGTCACGTGACCGATATACAGTGGAAAATATTTTGTTTGCATGCTATCCAAACAAATTAGATAATACTGTACATGAATATAATCAAGCCAAACACAAGTACAGAATATCAGCATTGTAAACATAACAGTTCCAGAGTTAAAGTCCAATGATCGCAATGAGGTTAGAAAATCAGGACTCTACCATAGCTTATGGAAGAACCATTCAGAAGTCTGATAACAAAGGGGAAAATAACAAAAATGCTACTGCGGTTTGGAATCCTTCCTCAGAAGGTCTGCTCTGAGTTTGCAAACTGGAAACAAAAGTCATAGGATCATAGAAACATAGAAACATAGAAAATAGGTGCAGGAGGAGGCCATTTGGCCCTTCGAGCCAGCACCGCCATTCATTGTGATCATGGCTGATCGTCCCCAGAAGGTTGCAACACAAAAGGAGACTATCCAGCCCATAATTTGCACATCACCAAAGATATGCAGTAGAGGGTGGTCTCTGCATAGCAATATAAATTTGCTGAGATTTGCAGGCATTGCCTTTTCATCTTTAATATTATCACGTATATGTGTGCATTATAATCCTACCAGAAAATTATATTTTGAGATGATTATTGTGAAGATGTAAATGATATATTTTGCAATGGCAGCATAAAAATATAGTACTTTATTGAAAAGGTAAATATGAAGAAGCATCAAACTATTTAGATATGCTTCATATTCACAAAAGGCTACCACATCTTAGTTACAGGTGTCAACTTTTGATTATCATTATGCCATATGTTCTCATGTTTTTTGTGATGATGATACTGACGCTGTAATAACAGTTTTTTTTTTTGTTTGTTTGTTTATTTTATTAGAAGTTAATACAGTACAAAACAGTACAGTGGAACCTAATTTTAGGTGCCAACTATGTCATACCATAATCCATTCTATGTACAACCTCTACTTTTATGTTTTGAGAAGGGAAGTAAGACAAGAAAAAGAAAACAATAGAAAGGGGAAAAGGGGGGAAAATAGATGGTAGAGAATAGAAAAACGTGAAGTGTGTATATATAAAAAAAGAAAAAGTAGAAAGTAGAAATAGGAGAGAAGGCCCCTTAAAAGAGAATTTTTCAAATCTGTATTCGGAGATGTAGATCTATCCGCGGCATGAACTGAAATCAGCAATCCTTATGGTACCGCTGCATCACATGATTCCAAAAAGTCGATGAAAGGAGACCAACTCCTTAAGAATTGGTCATATTTATCTATTAGTCGGAGTCTCATTTCTTCAAGGCGTGCTATGTCCATCATATTCCTAATCCACATTTTAACAGTTGGTATGGTTGTATTTTTCCAAAATTTAAGTATCAATTTCTTTCCAATTATTAACCCATAATTTAAAAAAACTTTTGGTCTTTATTTAAATTGATATCTTCTACTATTATTCCAAATATAATCCATTCCGTTTTAAGTTCTATGGTGGACTTAAAAAGCTTTGTAAATATATCAAATATATCGCTCCAAAATGTATTCAACTTTGTACATCCTACAAATGAATGTGTTATATTAGCGTTTTGAAACAAACATTTATCGCATCTGGGAGAGACGTTTGGATAACATTTATTCAATCTCGTTTTTGAATAATATAGTCTATGTAATAATTTGAATTGAATTAAATTATGTCTTGCATTAATAGAACAATTATGTGTGTTCATCAGATACTTTTCCCATCTATCCTTCGAGATCTTTATCATTAGCTCATGTTCCCAATCTTCTCTTAGTGCTTCTGTTGAGGGTAATTCTCTATTTAATATATTATTATAAAAGTATGATATTAGTTTTTGTGAATCAGCCTTAATATTCATTGCTTCTAAAGGGTCTAAAAATATAGTTTGAAATCTATGTATATATTTCTTCATAAAGTCACATATCTGTATATATTTAAAATATTGATTATCCTTCAGTTTAAATTTTAATTTTAAATGTTGAAATGATAACAGTTTGCCCAATTCATACATATCCCCTACTTTCCTAATCCCCAGTCTACCCCATTGTTGATATGTTTTGTCGATGAGAGATGGTTTGAACGCGGGATTGTTCATTAGTGGGGTTAGTACTGATAGATTATTTAATTTAACGCTGTAATAACAGTTGGTTGTCAAATGAATCATTAGCAAACATTTAATTAAACATAAAATCTGAAATATCTACAGACATAACCCTAAACATTACCTTAACCACCAGGTTAAGGTGTAAAGTAAGATTAAAATCTCTTTAAAAATTAAGTTTGCAATCATTTATGATTACAAATTCTTGAAGGATGTGGCTCTGGACTGTGTCTCTCCAGTTTATATGACATTTTTTTCATGAATAATTAGCACTTTGTGTAAACTAATCACATGTTAAAGTATACTATACAACATGACAATAAATATCAATTGATACTATAATTTATGCCATAAAAAGGATATTGCATGATCAAATGTTGCAGTCTATTAATTCTAAATTTGTTGTAACTTTGTTATCTGCCATTTATTTGCATAGTGTTTTGCTTCCTACAGCTAATAGAAGTGATATCTTCAGTAAAAGGCAACCCCATCAGTTTTCACCCCAGATTTATACATCAAAGTAAGTTACATTTTAATAATGTTTTGTTTTAATTTGGATCGTATTATTTCACCTCTTCTCAATTTTATGTCTCCATTTACTGCTAACTAGTTATCTACTACTGTATCCAACTAATGAGGTGATGATAGACACAAAATGCTGGAGTAGCTCAGGGGGTCAGGTAACATGTCAGAGAAAAGAAATAGATGGCATTTCAGGTCGAGATCCTTCCTCAGACTGAGAGTCAGGGGAGTGGGAAACTAGAGGTATGAAATGGTACAGAAGACTGAATGGTATGATCCAAGAAAGGTGGAGTCCATTATTGAATGTGGACGTGACAATGAAGGGATACAAACAGAGAAACTAGGTGATAATACACTTTTATATTTTAAAGAAAGATATTAACATGTCATCAGCACTGTGGCTTGTCACCATTAGACTGAATTTGACAAGACAGTTACTTGGCAAAACAGACCACCAGTCTATTGTATAACCCTCATGCTTTTTAAACCCTCATGCTTGTCATTTGCAAAGCAATGACAAGTGTTTACCTCAGGCCATTTTCATTTTGGTACTATGAGCTATTTTTGCAGAGTGACTTGAAAGTTTGACATAGTTAGCCTCAGCTATCAGCGTAATCTTTATATCCCATGCTTTTTTAAAATATTATGCATTGGCTAATCCAACGAATGATTTCTCCACAAAATCCATGCCACACTTTCCAGAAAATAACCAAGACCAAACAATTCCAACTTACCTGTTCAATTCACAGAATGTGAACACTCCACTATACTATATGTATTTATATTAGGTGACTCTCTCATATATCAGCCTAAGGCTAAAGGTCTATACTTTTACATTAAAATGAGTTTGGACATATGTTGCCGTTTTTCAGCTACATGTAATGTGTCAGCTGTAGAGGTGCCAACACTATGTTATCAAGCTCCAAATGCTTCAGTTCAGGAAATAGTCAACTATCTTCCTTTCAGTCTGAAGAAGGGTCTCGACCTGAAACGTCACCCTTTCCTTCCCTCCAGAGATGCTGCCTGTCCAACTGAGTTACTCCAGCATTTTGTGTCTATCTTTGATGTAAACCAGCATCTGCAGTTCCTCCCTTTCCTTGTTACATTACAACACACATTTTCACAGACACAAAATGGTGGAGTACCTCAGCAGGACAGGCAGCATCTCTGGAGAGAAGGAATGGGTGACGTTTCGGGTCAAGACCCTTCTTCAGACTCCTTCTTATGCACATTTTCATGATTCTTTTTCCCTTATTGTTTGAATTTTGCAATGGGGATTATAGCAATATTACAACTATTTGTCATTCCTTCTCCATGGAACTGCCAGCAAATTTGGGACTTTTATGAGTGTGTCCGTTAATGAAGTCCTCAAGATGCTGTCAGTGATTGTCCCATTCAATAAGTTAGAAACATGGAAAATAGGTGCAGGAGGAGGCCATTCGGCCCTTCAAGGCAATTTGATCATGGCTGATCATCCAGAATTAGTACCCCGTTCCTGCTTTCTCCCCATATCCCTTGATTCCTTTAGCCCTAAGAACTATATCTAACTCTCTCTTGAATACATCCAGTGAATTGGCCTCCACTGCCTTCTGTTGCAGAGAATTTCACAGATTCACAACTCTCTTGAATCTCTCAAGTTCCCTCAAGTTGCGCTGTTTGCAGCTTCCTCCATAGAATCAAGAGAAACCAGTTGAATTGACAAGCTTGGGTGTTGCACAGTAGTCTTTCTGGAAAAGAAACTGAAATCTAACTGTATTATAAAAGGTCTAAGGTTGGTTTTTAATAGTATACATAATGTTACCAATTTGCAGATTATGTGGTCCTAAAAACTAATTTTATCTATGTGTAATGTTTTTATCCTCTGTCTTTAAAAAAATGCTAGTCATAGAACTGTTTAACATTGTAATGGTTTGTTTAATCATGTGAGTACTCCTAGATTACAGCCAACAAGATCACATCATAAATGCGAAGGGCCATAAATTATTTTGTAGGTCATCTTTACTCAGTATAAAAACAATATTTATTATTTGCATGTATTCTTCCATTCCAATTTATTCCCCATTTTGTCATTTTTATCCCCCATTTTAACACCAATTCAGTTCAAACATATTTCTTGTATTCTATATTCCTAACATCTGCCTCTGAACAAAATCAATTTCTTGTTTCATTACTTACTCTTCATTTGAGTCTATTCCTATTATTGTTACTCCAGGTCTCGGTTTTTTTATTGCCGTGCAGAATTTTCTGGAATCAAACTCAGACACTTCAAGCAACACTTGGGGGGGCTAAATTCAATAGTCCCTCAAAATGTGATCCTGATGTTTGATTAACCCCTGCCCGTTGATTTTAATGCAAGGAGCATGCCAACGTCATGTTGACTGCTCAGCCCATGACTTCAGGATCCGAGCACACTATTCCATGACTGTATGGATCAGCAGGGGGCTTTATATCTTGAGAGTCTGGCTCTACTTAAAGTCAGCCAACCCTTTAAGGCTAGCCTGAAGTGGTCACTCTGCAAAGAAACTGGACACTAAAACAGAAGAATGGTACAATGGGGAAAGTGTGCAATCTACTGTTTTGAATACTGCAATGAAGGTCTGGCTAGCAAAAAACAGTATTCTGTAAAAACCTTACATAGAGGAGAGGTCCATGTATCTTTTCTGTCAGATATCAACAGACTATAGCTGGTCAGATGTTGGAGGAAAAATAAAATGGCAGTGGTCTATTTCTTCTTGTGTCTATCTACTCAAGCTGGAAAGCTCATGTTACCCTTGGCATGGTCCATTCTCGAATAGTTGCATCTCGCGTCCTGACTATGCGTGTTGTCTGTACGTAGTTGTACGTTCTCCGTGTGACCGCGTAGCTTTTGTCTGAGTACTCCGGTTTCCTCCCACACTCCAAAGATGTACAGGTTTGTAGGTTAATTGGCTTCTGTAAATTGTAAATTGTTCCGAATGTGTTGGGTAGTGCTAGTTTTTTGGGGAACACAATGGGGTGATCGCTGGTTGGGGCGGTCTCGGTGGGCCATAAGACTTGTTTCCAGGCTATAGCTTTACAATCTAAACAAAAGAAGAAATAGACCCTTGGCTCTCTCTCTCTCAACTCTCTTGACTCTCTCTTGAGTACAGCTTCAATTAGACTCGGGGAGCTCAATGAAATAAAAGACAACTAGTCTTCTTGACTGCTTCCGACCAACTTCCCTGAGCATTCATTTCCTCCACTACTGGCACAAAGCAGATGCTGTGTGTACCAGCTACCATATGCACAACCTTACATAGAGCATAAAGGGACACAAAGTGCTGGAGTAACTCAGCTGGTCAGGCAGCATCTCTGTAGAACATGGATATGTGATGTTTCAGGTTGGGACCCACCTCCAGTCTGAAGAAGGGTCCCAAACTGAAAACTTTCTCCCTGCACAGGATGCACGAGGACGGTTTCCAACTGAATGCTCCTGAACCTATCTACGCCCCATCTCCCCCATCTCTCCCAGCCCTTTCCAGCAGCTGGGCTTGCTCTCTATGAGGCCTGTTCATTCTGTACTCCAAGGGGAATTACTACTAATGGAGCCCTTGTTGGGGGAAATTGGTTTGTGCAGAAACCTTGAAGTCAGGAAATAGTCTTTCAACGCCTGCCATTGTACTCCCTGTAGACATCAGTAACTTGAAACAATTACAAAGAGCACCAGACACACGTTTTATGGTAGCGGCAGCCACAAGTGATCAATTAGCAACTAACCTGTATGTGGTTGATAATCCCTCTAAATAGCCCTGCTGGGGGTCCTTGTTGTGCTCAAACATATGTTCAGCTGTGTGAGGTTTGGAACCTGTAGTCTGGAATCTAACACTTCAAAATGGCTGCTGTTTGTGTCGACTCAACAATTTGTATTCATGGCACCATGATCTTACTGCTCCAATTAATGTTCGCTGCCCAAGCAAACTCATTCCCTCGCAAACATGGGAACCTGCAGATTTTACTGTGTGCACCATAGACACCTCTTTGGACATTGAAGGAACATGTTCAACAACTGAGATACCCAACATTGCTGGGTCCAATGCCTTGTTGAAGATATCAGTTCCTTGGTTCTTGAAGATGAGAGTGATAAACAAAAAAAAGTGCCACAAAGTGCTGCAGTAACTCAACGGGTCGGGCAGCACCTCTGGAGGATATCGATAGGTGACATGTTGAGTCGGGGCCCTTCTTCAGACTGTTTGCAGTAGTTGGGGGGGGTGGGGTGGTGGGGGGGGGGGGCTGTAAGTTCAAAGAGAGCTGGGGTGGGACAAGGCCTGTCAAGTAATAGGTGGATCCAGATGAGGGAGGTTTTTAACTGGCTGGACAAAGCCCAGAGATGAAAAGTCAAAAAGTGTGATTTATGGAGGAAAGGATAGAAAAGGAATGAAATGTGAGGCTGGATGAAGGAATGTAGGTGTAAGGGAACAGGGGCAAGGGTAAAGAGAGAAATGAGTGGGCATCCAGGTGGAGTACAGGGGAGAGAAGGGAGGAATTGGGGAGGGGGTTGTTCACCTAAAATTCGAGAATTCAAATTCAAATTCATACCATTGGGTTGTAAGCTACTCATGGAATATGAGGTGCTGCTCCTCCAGTTAGAGTGTGGCCTCACACTGGCAATGGAGGAGGCCCAGGAGAGAGAGGTCAATATGGAAATGGGAAGAGCATTTTTCCATGTTTGCTTCTGGAGGTATTGATATTAGTTGGTATTGAAGAAGGGTCTGGCCCGAAACAGGAACTATAGATCTTCTGCAGAGATGCTGCCTGCCTGCTGAGTTTCTCCAGCGCTTTGTCTCTTTTTTTGTAAACCAACATCTGCAGTTCCTTGTATCTTGGTTTGTTATTGTCACGTGTAGCGTGAAAAGCTTTTGTTAGCATGCTATCCAATCAAACCAGATAATACTATTCTATACAATACTATACAATACACTGTACCTCCAAAGCCTAAAATAAAGCATCCAATGGCAATGTAAATGACAAACGAATGCCTTTTTAACACCACTCCTCATTTCTTTAGTTGTTTAAACCCCGTTGCCCTCCTCCCTGTCATAGACCTTTTTTTGATGTTCTCTCTGCTCCACCGTTACACATTTGCTTCATCTCTAAATCTATTCCCCAGTTCTGATGAAAGTGGAGTTTCATGGAGATGTGTGGGGCTAGTTTTTTACACAGGGAGTGGTTATGGACTGGAACGTTGTGGTTGAGACAGATATGATAGTGGGGTTTAAGAAGCTTTTAAATAGGCACATGGATGTGGAGGGAATGGAGGGATACGGATCACTTGCAGCCATTTGAGATCTGTTCAGTTAGGCATCATGTTTAGCACAAACATTGTAGGCCGAAGGGCCCATTCCTGTTCCGCACTGATCTATATTCTATGGTCTTTGTAATCATTGATTTATTAATCATTTATTTATCCCACTTAGATCATACCCCCACATTATTCCTGCGCCTTCCCTCCACGGCATGGCTGCCTATGGACAAGCTCAGTACTCTGCAGGGATTCAGCAAGCTGCTGCTTATGCTACCTACCCGCCACCAAGTCAACCCTATGGATTACCGTCCTACAGTGAGTACGGTCCCATTTGGACAAACAGGACACAATGCATTTGTTATAAATCATTTACAGTCAGTCATAATGCAACGCATTGGATAAAGATTTTAAATGTACCCATAAAATATATAAATGTGTTCTGTATTATATTCTGGTCATACGGAAGAATATCAAGAAACATAATCTCCAGTTGGGACCCTTCTTCAGTGCTGCCTCGCCCGCTTAGTTACTTCAGCACGAAGAGCCAAGAGTGTTTAACATGTACTGAAAACGGAACAGTGAAATTCTGATGTGATTTTGTTTGTGATTATCTGATCACAAAATCATTTTGTGATTTTTTTTTTTTTTTTGTAAACCAGCATCTGTAGTTTCATGGGGTGTGAGTAGCCCCACCCCCCATCAGTCTGAAGAAGGTTTTGGCCCGAAACGTCGCCTATTTCCTTCGCTCCATAGATGCTGCTGCACCCGCTGAGTTTCCCCAGCAATTTTGTGTACCATCTGTAATTTCATGTTACAATGTAATCTCAAGATAAGGTGTTGGCCAGTTGGGACTAAAGTAGGGAAACATTATTTACATAGAAAACATCTGAGGCTGTACATTCAAAGCTGAGATCATTTTATAAAAAGTAATTTGCCCCAGTTAAGCACCAGCAATAACCATTGATTATAATGTTTGTTTTCCAAAACACTTTAGTTTGAGGGCTACCAGCCTCATGACATCAAATAAAATGGCTGGCACTCTCCCCACAGACCAGGTGTAGGTATCATGGTTGGCACTGCCTTATGGCCTTGCTGCTGCAGGCCTCCGTTTGCCAATCATTTCTCTTTCCTAGAATTGCTACCTCAAAGCGCCGGAGACCTGGATTCGATCCTGACCTCTGATGCTGTCCGTGTGGAGTTTGCACATTTACTCTGTGACCGTGTGGGTTTCCTCCTGGTGCTCTGGTCCCTTCGCAAAGCACAGAAACGTTCACGTACAGTTCGAATTGTGAAACATTCACAAGTGTGCAGTTTGGGTCCCCTAATTTGAGGAAGGACATTCTTGCTATTGAGGGAGTGTAGCGTGGGTTTACAAGGTTAATTCCCGGGATGGCGGGACTGTCATATGCTGAGAGAATGGAGCAGCTGGGCTTGTATACTCTGGAGTTTGGAAGGATGAGAGGTTATCTTATTGAAACATATAAGATTATTAAGTGTTTGGACATGCTAGAGGCAGGAAACATGTTCCCGATGTTGGGGGAGTCCAGAACAGAGGGCCACAATTTAAGAATAAGGGATAAGCCATTTAGAACAGAGACGAGGAAACACTTTTTCTCACAGAGAGTTGGGAGTCTGTGGAATTCTCTGCCTCAGAGGGCGGTGGAGGCCGGTTCTCTGGATATTTTCAAGAGAGAGCTAGAAAGGGCTTTTAAAGATAGCGGAGTCAGGGGATATGGGGAGAAGGCAGGAACGGGGTACTGATTGGAGATGATCAGCCATGATCACATTGAATGGCAGTGCTGGCTTGAAGGCTGAATGGCCTACTCCTGCACCTATTGTCTATTGTCTATTCTTAAGCGGCAATATTCCTCCTCCTATTGTTTTTTAAAAGTAAACAATGATATTTGTTATGACTCAGAGCACTTTTAGTAATAGATAAATAATATAAGGATTGAAAGCTATATATAAAATTACATTGAAGAAAAATATTGCAGGTCCACCATTGATTTTCTGGAAACTGGTGGTCTGCCACCTCCTTTATTCCAGACAAAATTACCAGAGCTTACTTGAAATTCCCCCAGAAGTCCCCACGAAAAAGTGGCACCAGACCTCGTTGGGACTTCCGCGCTTATTGGCAGGTCGAATATGCCCCCTGTGGCCAGGGCTCTGGAACTCCGGCCCAGCCAGTGCCGGCAGTTCTGTTCCCATAGCTGATTTCTGAGGCCGACTTTGCGGGTCGATATCTTAGCTCCCCGGCAGCATAGGCGGACCATTACAGTACCATTGGACTCCTCTCGGAGATCATGACCTCTGTTGGTCTAAATCGGTGGTAGACCTGCAACGTGAACTATTACAAATCATCTGCTGTAGTTTGGACATTGCTCTCTAACTCTTAGGCATAAATGTACAGTTCATCCTACATCTTTTCAAAAGGTATAGAATGAAATAAAGTTTTTATTTGCTTTCCCAGGGATAAAATTTACCTACATTTGAGAAACCCCAATTTCTGATTGGCTTTACAAAATATCAAAAAATCCCTTCACGGCATCTGGGACAATGAGTTAATTAAATTGTAGATGATAAGATCTATACACTGTGCAGGTAGGAACTGCAGATGCTTGTTTACATCAAAGATAGACACAAAACGCTGGAGTAACTCTGCGGGTCAGGCAGCATCTCTGGAGAAAAGGAATCAGGTTTTTAGGTTATTTGGCTTCTGTAAATTGTCTCTAGTGAGTAGGATAGAACTAGTGTAACGCCCCTGTCCCACTTAGGAAACCTGAACGGAAACCTCTGGAAACTTTGCACCCCACCCAAGGTTTCCGTGCGGTTCCCGGAGCTTGCAGGTGATTGCCGGAGGTTGCAGGTAGTGGAAGCAGGTAGGGAGACTGACAGAAATCTCCAGGAACCTCCGGGAACCGCACGGAAACCTTGGGTGGGGCGCAAAGTCTGCAGAGGTTTCCGTTCAGGTTTTTTAAGTGGGACAGGGGCATAAGGATGATTGCTGGTCGGTGAGGACTCAATGGACCAAAGGGCTTGTTTCCACGCTGAATCTGTAACCTAAAACTAAACTAAACCAAACCTTCCTGCAGTAACGGTGTGCCTTTCAACTAGGCATCAAGACAGAAGATGGTCTGAGCCAGACACACTCACCCGGGCAGACGGGATTCCTTGGCTACGGCACCAGCTTCAGCACACCTTCGCCAGGGCAAGCACCTTACAGCTACCAGATGCACGGTTAGTATTTGCTCAGAAAAAACATATGTGGACTATATTTCGGCAAAGCCAAGCGCAGACTGGGCGATCATTTCGCTGAATACCTCTACGCAGTGCACCTTGGCCTATGTGATCTCCCAGTTGCCTAGGCCTCCTCCACTGTCAGAATGATGCCACATGCAAATTGGAGGAACCATCTCATATTTTGCTTGGGCAGCTTACAACCAGTGGTATGAATATTGATTTCATAATTTCAAGTAACCCTTGCATTCTCTCTCTCTCTACACCCCTCCCCCATCCTGCTTGTTCCAGTGTTTGCATCCAAATATCCCTGCGTTATGACCTCTTCCTTAGCCAACAATGGACCATTGTGGGCGGCACATTTCTTGTCATCGGTGCCGGCTCTGATTTGTTCTGAACCTTTTCATACTTTTAGTTTTCTTCTCCTCTGACACTCAGTCTGAAGAAGGGTCTTGACACAAAACGTCACCTATTCCTTTCCTCCCGAGATTTTGCCTGAGTTACTCCAGCATTTTGTGTCTATCGTCAGTGTAAACCAGCATCTGCAGTTCCTTCCGACACATGTTTCCAACCAGTTATTTCTTTAGGAAAGTAAAAGAGACCAAGTGCTGGACCAGGAAACATGGGCATGTGACGTTTTGGGTCGGGTGCAGTGTTTAGAAATCTGTGCCAAAGCTTCAGAATGACCTTCTCCATAATAATGCCCATAAGGTAGGATGTACACATTGGATTTAGGCTCCAATCATTTTGATGGAGTGGGTTTGACTCCCACTGCTGCTCGGGCAATTCCTTTTGAAATGCTGCCCCAAATGTTATTCCAAAAAGTGATAACATTTCAATCTTTTACGCCACTAACTCGGAAATTATGTAGTTCCCTTAACATAGCAAAACATCCCTTAATATTTTAGATTGGGAAAGAAAGAAAAGAAACATACATTTATGTGGCACCTATTACATCCCTTTTTGAGTCATATAGGCCTAATTGGTCCTTGTCAACATGACTTTATAGCCAAGCTAGCCTTATTTGCCTGCGTTTGGCACATATCCTATAACCATTCCCATCCATATACCTATCTAAATATCTTTTAACCATCAGCATTTTACCCAACCCTCAGCTTTCTTTGGCGACTCGCTCCATACGCACCCTACTCTCTGTGTGAAAGAAGGTCGCCTTTAAATCTTTTCCCTCTCACCTTAAATCTATGCCCTCTATTTATGGACTCCACTAACCTATGAAAAAGACAGCGACCATTCACCTTAGGTATGCTTCTCATGATTATATATGCCTCTATAAGGTCACCCCTCAGCCTCCTAAGTGCCAGGGGGAAAAAAAGTCTCAACCTAACCATAACATATGCAGTAGTTTTTGTGGAGCAAAGGGTACATTTCTCATACAGTGCAATACAGAAGGGTAACTACAAAGCAATGAACCATCTCATGAGTACATATTCCTAAGTTGTAGGAGCAGAAGTAGGCCATTTGACCCATCGAGTCTACTTCTGCCATTCTGATCATGGCTGATCTATCTTTCCCTCTCACCCCCATTCTCCTGCCTTCTCCCCATAACCGTTGACACCCTTACCAATCAAGTATCAGTTAATCTATGTCTTAACTCAAGTCTTTAAGACCTGCTAATAACCTGGTGAATTTATCGTGCACCCTATCCAGCTTAATAACATTCTTGCTATATAGTGGGACAACCAGAAAGGCACTTAGTACTCTGAATGTGATCTCACCAACATCGTATATAGCTGTGACATAGTGTTGCAACTCAATTCCCTTACCATTGAAGGTCTTTGTTGAAAAAGCATTGCGTATGTGTGCAGTGCTTCTCAAAATCATCAGCCCCAGATTTCGTTTCTCAGGTCTTGGAAGTGTGACTTGAAGTCACAACCTGCTCGTTCAGGGACAGGAGTGTGACTAAGTAAGGTGTGGGTGGAGAAGAATCAGAACAAGTGTTCCTGCTAAAGAGAAAGGCATTAACAAAAGAGGTATCTAGCCGAAAACCTTTTAAACTGACGGTTTTAAAATGGATCGAGGTTGCGAAACACGTCTGCTGCTGAAACTGGAATGAAAGAACAAAGAAAGAACAGAAAATAGATGAAATTAGAACAAAAATCATATCATTAGGGTTGGCAGAGAGAAGGGAATCATTTAGAAATTTGTAAGTCGGGGCAAATATTTGAATTCAGTGCATTAAATGATGGAAGGTAACATAGGTTGGTGAGGACAGCACAGATTGCAGGCAGCAGCATTTTTAATTTGGAATTTATGTAAGGCAAAGTTCAGGAAGCAAGTGAGAAGTCACCCGATGAGTAATTCAGTAGCGTGTGTTGAGGCAGGGGCAAAGACTAACAGTATTTGGAAGTAGTTGGCCTCAATGATGTATGAGTCACAGGATTTAAAGCTCCGCTCAATACAGAGCTTAGTATGGAAAGCTCCTGGACTGTTCTGCATTCGATTACAGCCTATACTGCAAAACATATGCAGCAGTTTTTGTGGAGCAAAGGGTACATTTCTCATACAGTGCAATACAAAAGGGTAACTACAAACCAATGAACCATCTCATGAGCATATGTTCCTAAGTGGTAGGAGCAGAAGTAGGCCATTCGACCCATTGAGTCTACTCTGCCATTCAATCATGGCTGATCTATCTTTCCCTCTCACCACCGTTCTCCTGCCTTCTCTCCATAACCGTTGACACCCTTACCAATCAAGTATCAGTCAATCTATGCCTTAAAAATACCCAATGACTTGACCCCCACAGCTGTCTGTGGCATTGAATTCCACAGATTCACCACCCTCTGAAGAAAGGAATTCCTCCTCATCTCCTTTCTAAAGGTGCACCCTTTTATTCTGAGCACTCGCCACTTATTAAAAATCTTATTTTCCCTCAGTTCTCCCAAAATACCATCTCTCTTTCTAATCCTCTCCTTGTCTCTACCTTACTCAGCTCATGGTGGGTTGAATGTTCTGTTCCTGTTCCATCATGATGGCTTTGATGGAAATTTACAGCTGTGAACAAGGAAATAAGTTTTAAGGAAATGCTAATAATTTCTCCTGAAATTCCACTTGGTGCATTGCTTCTTAATTTCAGTTTGATCCATACCCTGTCTCCCCACACTCACTCCCCGACCACCAAACAGCCAAAAGTACAGCTCCAAGAAGGATCCATTTTCATTTTCATAAACAGCTCTCGTGAAATTGTGTAACATTTAATAGTCTTTATTAACTGATAACATCAATGGTGCCCCAGCAGTTTAGACACGACACAAACAATCATGTTCAAGAAGGAACTGCAGATGCTGGAAAATCGAAGGTAGACAAAAATGCTGGAGAAACTCAGCGGGTGCGGCAGCGAAGGAAATAGGCAACGTTTCGGGCTGAAACCCTTCTTCAGACTGATGCAGGGTGGGGGGGGGGGGGGAGAAGAAAGGAAGAGGAGGAGCCAGAGGGCTGAGGGAGAGCTGAGAAGGGGAGGAGACAGTAAGGGCAACTGGAAATTGGAGAAGTCAATGTTCATGCCGCTAGGGATGCAGACTGCCCAAGCGGAATATGAGGTGCTGCTCCTCCAGTTTCCGGTGGTGCTCACACTGGCCATGGAGGAGGCCCAGGACAGAAAGGTCGGATTCGGAATGGGAGGGGGAGTTGAAGTGCTGAGCCACAGGGAGATCAGGTTGGTTACTGTGGACCGAGCGGAGGTGTTCGGCGAAACGATCGCCAAGCCTACGCTTGATCTCACCGATGTAGATCAACTGACATCTAGAGCAGCGGACGCAATAGATGAGGTTGGAGGAGGTGCAGGTGAACCTCTGTCGCACCTGGAACGACTGCTTGGGTCCTTGAATGGAGTCGAGGGGGTGAGGTAAAGCGACACGTGTAGCATCTCTTGCGGTAATCAAACAATCATGCACTACTCAGTTTAACACGTCACTAAGTACAGCTCCATTTTGTTAATACTTTTCCAAATATTAGTCAGGTTTCTTAATAAGCTCAAGTATAACAGACAAGAAAAGTGAAGGATCATGAATTGCAGCTCTTCTTTCAAGGAAAGACTCAAAGTGCCGGGAGTAATTCAGCAGGTCAGGCAGCATCTCTGGAGAACATGCATAGGTGACATTTCGAGTCAGAACTCTTCTTCAAAGAAAGGTCACCTATCGATGTTCTCCTGACTGACCCACTGAGTTACTCCAGCAATTAGTGTTATTAGATATAGCGGCATATAGACATTACATTTCCACAGATGATGTCTGATCTACTGACAATTTCCAGTTAATTTCCTCAATACCATTGGAGTAGTATGTTCAGTTTTGGTCTCCCTGCTATAGGAAAGATGATGTTAAGCTGAAAAGAGTGCAGAGAAGAGGATACAGGGATATTGACTAGACGTGATAGCCTGAGGTATAGGGAGAGGTTGAGCAGGTTACCTTTTATTCCCTGGAGCTCAGGAGGATGAGGGGTTATCTTACGGAGGTATATAAGATCATGAGGGGAATAGAGAGGATGAATTCCAAAGATTCCCCTCAGATCATGAACCAGAGGACATAGATTTAAGATGAGAGGGGAAAGATTTAATAAGAATACTGAGGGGCACATTTTCAGTATATGGGTATATGGGTATATGGAATGAGCTGCCAGAAGAGGTGATTGAGGGACGTAGCATAACAACATTTAAAATAATTTGGACAGGTACCTGGATAGGAAGTGTTTCGAAGGATTTGGGCCAATTGCAGGCAGGTGGGACTAGTGTGGTTGGGCCATCTTGGTCAGCATGGGCATTTTGGGCCGAGGGGCCAGTTTCCTTGCTGTATGAAGGGCCTGTCCTACTTGGGCGTCATTTGCGCGTCACGCAGATGGCGCGCGAAGATTTTGTACATCCCAAAATCCTGGTGCGCCGCACGCGACCGCGCATCACTGCCTACGTCACCATGCACCATGCGCGCATCACGTGCACGTCACGAAGCGCGCATCGTGCATTGTGACTGATAAATGATGTCGCGTAAATGATGCGCAAATGACGCCCACGTGGGACAGGCCCTTGACTTTATGACTCAATGATCTGTTCCCACCTTACATGTGGAATGAGTTTGACCGTGTGAAATGTTATCAGTCATTCACATCCCACCCAGTACATTGAGTCGGAGTGACTGAATCCCGCCAAGTGGGTGAGAGAGGCGAATAGCAACTCTCTCTAAGTGGGGAATAGGAACTCTCATCTGTGATCAATGCTAACGACAATAAAACAGAAAACACTGGAAACATTCAGCACAGGATGAAGCATCTATGGACGGAGAAATATAATTAATGTCAGTGGGCTGAACATCTTGTTTCCATACTGTATCTTTAAATTATACTAAACTAAACTAACTGTCACCCACAAACTGATTTTTGATGGGTTACCTACTTACCACTTGAACTCAAAGCTGAGTGGTCCTCGTCTGTACGACAAATAATTTCAGCAAGTTGGTGGAGCGGCACGGTGGCGCAGCGGTAGAGTTTGCAGCGCAAGAGACCCGGGTTCGATCCCGACTACAGGTGCTGTCTGTATGGAGTTTGTACATTCTCCCTGTGACCACATGGGTTTTTTCTCCGGGTGCTCCGGTTTCTTCCCACATTCCAAAGACGTGCAGGTTTGTAGGTTAATTAGCTTCTGTAAATTGCCTCCAGTGTGCGGGGAGTGCATGAGAAGGTGGGACAACATGGAACGCGTGTGTAGATGTTGGTCAGCACGGACTCGGTAGGCTGAAGGGCCTGCTTCCACGCTGCCTCTCTAAACTATATTAAACCAAGATCTCAGAAGCAGCATCTTAAATTTAACAATTTTAGAATAAAATATTTTAGATAGGTTTTAGTTTCAGTCATGAAGCAACGCCAAGGGCAGAAATAGATACCTTTTCATTTTTATTTGATGATGCAGACTGTTCCTCATGTACCACATTAAAGTAGATGTACGGGGCAGGTATTTTTACACCGAGGGTGGAGAGTGCCTGATACACAGAGACAGCGGTTATCATGGAGGCAGAAACGATAGTGATATTTAAGAGGCTTTTAGAGAGCCGTGTTAATATGCTAGGAATGTAGGGGTATCGATCATTTACTGTATAGGCAGAGGAGATTAATTTATCTTGACAATAGGTGCTGTCTATACGGTGTTCGTACGTTCTCCCCCTGACTGTGTGGGTTTTTTCTCCGGGAGCTCCGATTGCCACCCACATTCCAAAGACGTACAGGTTAGTAGGTTAAATCTGAAAAAGGGTCTCGTCCTAAAACATCACACATTCCTTCTCTCCAGAGATGCTGCCTATCCCGCTGAGTTACTCCAGCATTTAGTGTCTATCTTCAGGTTAGTAGGTTAATTGGCTTTGGTAAAAATATTGTAAATTGTCCCTAGTGTGTAGGATAGTGCTGGCCTACGGGGATCGCTGGTCGATGGTGGGCCGCAGGGCCTGTTTCTGTGCAATATTTTAAAATTAAACTGAACTAACATATGTACCCTGAACTTCTCATAAAGATGGAGCATATTTACAATTCAGAGTAAACCAAACATGCCAGGCACATTCCAAAGCAAATTGGGAAAAACAGGTCCACACTGAAAGTTAGACTACTCTGGCTGAGGATCAAAGCTCCTTTCAAAGGTTATGTTGATGAACTCACGAAATCAGCTCCATTTTTTTGTTTCAGTCCTTACTAGGAATTCACGCCCACACAAACATAATAATAATGTTGAACATGCCTCCACTTGGTGGAGTTACATTAAACCCCATTATACAAGAGTGCCATAACACCAGGTGTGTAATGTCATAGTTAATAACTCTGAGCTTTTTAATAAGAGCTTCTGGTTGCAAATGGTGCAGTGACTACTCTTTCCATTTCTGTGGTGTTGAATTAATTCTTGCTCCAGTAATATTACCTTAGTGCTACTTGAACAGGAAGCCCTCGTTGAAGGGGTCAATTGGGCATCAGGTTTGACTTTGCCTACACACTCCTGTGTTATATCTGTGTCATCCTTAAAAACCCTTGGGCCTGAGCTATAGGAAGAGGTTGGACATGACAGGACATTATCCCTTCAAGGGCAGGAAGCTGAAGGGTGATCTTATAGAAGTACATATAAATCACGAGTGGAATAGACAGAGTGAAAGTACAGTTTTTATCCCAGGGTAGGGGAGTCTAGTACTAGAGGACCTTGGTTAAAGAAGTAGTAGGCCCCCATTGGTCATGACTGACCATGGGTGATGCATCCTGGTCGATGCAAGCCTGGGCGATGTCATATGGAGGACAGGCTGTTGCCCATGCAGCACGTCCCCCCTCTCCACGTCGCTGATCGATCCAAAGGAACAGCAGGGCCGTTACAGTTTGGCACCAGCGCCGTCACAGGAGCTGCCAGGGCGAGGTTGTAGACAATGACGAACTGCCTTAGGGGCTCCGACTCCAGATTTTCTTGAGGTTTACTCCTGGAGCCTTTTCCATGACTGGATATGGCCACAAGGCAGTGGAGGTTTTAAATCAGAGTTTTCCCTCTCCTAGATGGACAGCCTTCCCAGCCTGACGAGCCCCATCTGCCCTAAAGATGAGAGGGGAAAGATTTAATATGAGCCTGAGGAGAAACCTTTTCCCATTGAGGGCGGTGGGTACATGGAACGAGCTGCCAGAGCAAGGAGTTGAAGCAGGAACAATAACAATATTTAAAACTCACTTGGTTTAAGGTGCATGGACAGGAACGTTTAGAGGGATATGGGCCAAATACAAGAAAATGAAGCTAGCTTTAATGGGGCATTTTGGGTTAGCCTAGATGTGTTGAGCCATAGGGCCTTTTATATACTGCATGACTCTATGCTCTATGACTTTATTATCCAAAACTTTGCTCCCTGTCCTTTGAACTCACTGACAACTGATCTGAATTGGCTCCCAGTTGAGTCATTTTAAAATTCTCATCTTTATTTCTAAATCCCCTATGGCCTCATATAACATAGAACAGTGCAGCACAGGAACAAGTCCTTGGCCCACCATGCCTGCGATTGCATGATGCTAATCTAATTAATCCCATCTGCCTGCACATAGTATGTATCCCTCTATTCACTGCCTGTCCATGTGTCTGTCTAAACGCTTGTTAAAATTGGTAACATATCTGCTTCCACCACCTCCCCTGTCAGCATGTTCCAGACACCTACCACTCACTTATCTTAACTAGCAAATGTCCTTTACATCTTTTCCCTCTTAATCTTTCTTACATCTTAAATTGATGCCCTCATGTGTTTGACATTTCCACCTTAGAAAATAGTATTTGACTATCTAACCAAGCTAAATTCTCAGGAGGGCCTGGGCAAGAGATTGTGGGCTTCTCATTCAAATTTGTCTGGATTACTTTTCTGTTTGTGTGAATGTGTGTCAGTGTGAATGTGTGCGTCAGTGTGAATGGGTGTCATTGCGAGTGTGTTTGTCTCTGAGTGCGTGTACCAGCGTGAGTGCGTGTCTGTGAGCATGTGTGTCTGAGTGTGTGTCTGTGGGTGTGCGTCTGAGTGTGTGTCTGTATGTGTGACTGTGTGTGAGCGCAGCGCAGCGCCTCATCTGCGGCCAGGATCGATCCCGGCTCTCTGACGCCGCAATCGCTGCCGCACCACCACTGGACCATCCCCGTCCCCACCCGAGTGCCCCCGTCCAAACTACCCCACCCCCCCTCCCCCCCATGCCTGGGGGTGGCCAGAGAAGTCGGGAGTCAGACGGGAGCGGTGCCCACAGCCAGCGCAGAGAAGCAGCGCTAAACCCAGCTCAACTCTGCCTGCCAACGACGGCTCAGGTTTACAGCCAGCGTGGAGAAGCAGTGCTAGTTCCATGGCTCCCGACTGGTGCCCTGTCAGTCCAGGCAGGGCTGTAGGTTAACCCGGCGAGACAGGCAGAGTTGAGCTGCATTTAGCGCTGCTTCTCCACGCTGGCTGTGGGCCTTATGCGATTTTTTCGGTGACTGCCGGGACCCGTCACTAATTACCGTCCATAGGGCCCTCGGTTGAAGCCTCCGAAGCTGTGTGTCTGTCTGTCTGTCTGTCTGTCTCCTGGTCCCCTCCATGTTTTGATAGCGATTTCCGTGCCTGTCTGTGAGCCTGTGTGTCTATAAGGGTGTGTGCATTTCCAGTTCAAGGGGGACCCTGGCACCCATCATTTCTAATATAAATAGACTAATTGAGCAGTCAATCATGTTAATCATTGCAGACAACAAGGCAAGAAGAATGGAGAGTTTTTTTAAATTAACTTTTAAACATTGCACATGCTGTATACTTAAATAGATACTACATATGCCATAGATAGTCATAGAGTTGTACCGAACAGATACAAGCTCTTCAGCTCAACGGGTCCATGTTGATCTTTTTGTCTGTTGACCAGAATCCCACCGGCCCACATGAGCAGCATATTATTCTGTGCCTTGCTTATTTAAGTGTCTGTCTAATTGCCTCCTGAATAGAGGAATTCCCACCAGCTTCCCTCTGATAACATTATTATAAAACAAGTGACAGGGCAGATGATTTAATAACACTGCTGATTTTGATTTCCATTAAATTCGGTGAAATATAAACTGGGAACTTTATAAATGTTTGTTGCCTCAGTGTTACTTGTTGTATACTGCCTCACAAAGTCAAGATCAACCTCTTGGACTCAACTCATGCCACACATAACACACTTATGTATCGATCATCCTCTGCTCATTAGTTGGATAATGGATAAGAATAGGATTCCTTAATTTAAAAACGTACAATTAAGACAAGGTAGCTCTGAAACGTGGTCTCATTGCCACCAGGGAGATGCTTCAGGATCTCTGTGTACATTCCTTACATCAATAATAGCTGCACACCCTGAAAACTAATTGAACTTTTAAAACGAATTAGGCTCCAGGCATGTGAATGGATGGCATTACACAGGTCATCACAGTGCCACTAGATCTGATCATCTCCGTGCTGCATTATTTCCAAGAGGTAGGTAGGAGGACACACCCAAAAGGTTCAAATATCATATTTACTGCATGTTTAATTCCGCATAACTTTCAACATTCATTAAAACCGCACTACAATTTTTCATCATTTCTTCTTTCTCTACGGCAGCTCGAAGAATGGAACTGCTCAGTAAATAGTTTCATCCTTCTCGCAACAAAGTGTAGATTTTTGGGTTAGTTTATGGAAATGATAATTTTTCGTTGACCCAGTTTATCCTCAGATTTGCCGTATTTTGCTCATTCTTTCGTAAAATAATTAATACCTGAAAAAGTTGTTCTAATTTCTTCCTAAAGTTAAGTTAAACACCATCAGTAAATCTGATATTAATTTTGTTTTGGATGTTAGCGATTCTTTGGAAGGGTAGTTTGATTCCAGCGTTACTCTTGTGCATTCTGCTTGTACAACTGAACCACTGTTTATTTCTGGCCATTTCAGATAATCTTTCTCGATTAACTGCATTCACCATTAAATTCCACTACCTCAATGTCTTTTCTCATAATCTGACAACACCTCTCTGATTGAGTTATGACTGAAATTTAAACTCGTGTCCCTTTATTGAGAGTTCAGCCCTTTACCTCTAGAGGAATTAGGCATAAATTTAGCCCCAGATTTAGCATTCCAGCACTCCTTTATTGCTTGTGGCCAGCAATTAATGTCTATCCTGATCTATCTTGTAAAGAGACTTAAAAGCATATTAACCCTTCATGAAAATCTAACTGCAGGTCCACCCTAAGAAGGAGAAGACCAGCCTTTCTCCTGGGATACATCAATTTCTCACAGCAGGTCTGCTTCAAATCCTGTCTTTTATGGAGACTTTGGGAACGCCACAAGTCTGAACTCTGACCTTAACAAAAAGGAGATTGCTCTTTCTTACCAAGAAGAAAAGTTCACTTAAGTACACAACCTTCTCCCCAAGCATCCAATCTCCAGATACTTCTGAAGTCCTTTTATAACTTATTGCAACAGCTAAACTTCTGCCATATATAATTTAAAAGCAAAGCTACCATAAACTCCTGTGTCCTCTTGGCCTCTCACGCTACACATGGTTCTCATTTGGCACAGTCTCTGAGACTGCGGTGGTGGTGAATACGGCACAAGAGCAGCTGCTTCCTTCATGAGAGGTCAGACCCCTCTTTTTAAACAGCAGGCTAAAAAACCACAGCAGAAAATCACCCCCATCAGGTTCCAAAGTGTTCAAACAAACATGGGTTGACTGTAAATGTAGCAGAAATAATCACCTTTACTGTTTCATTATAAGCGTGAAAATGTGTCCATTCCCCATGAAACTATTGGCCACAGTGTTATAATACAAATGTGGTGAAATGAGAACCAGGTTATCCAAATTGGGCAATAAACCACAACAAGTCCAATTTGGCTTCCTATCACTGCTCTTTTCAAAATTGGCTGCAGAAGTGTTAAAGTGCACATCACCTCAATTAAAACTGTAAAACACAATCAAAAAAAGTTACTCCTGAGCTATGTTGGGTGAATGCCTGGCCAGGTAAAAACAATACTTGTTATGTGTGCAAAAAGTCCTTCCAATTAATCTGTGCAAATATTAGTCATAGATATTTGATGAAATTCATCGCCAGTTTTTCTCACTGAAAAATTTGCCTAATTATTTGAAATAGTTTGAATACTATCTTGGTTCTAGAGATAAAGTCATGTTTATTTGTTAACATAAAAGATGCATGATTTTACAGCCCAATTGAAAGTGGAAATACAAACAGAATATTAATACATATTTTATACTTGCATTTCTGTCCTCAGCAGTTCTGACTATTATTTTACTGACCAGTGTAATTAACTGCCTCTACTTGAGTTAGTATAAAGGAATTCTAGTCAGAATGTTCACCATCTCATAAAGCTTTGAGAAGCAGGGCCTCAGAATAGAAAAAAAGGTTAATGTAGAACAAAAGAACATCTCTATCCTCTGTGTAAGAAGGAACTGCAGATGCTGGTTTAAACCGAAGATAGACACAAAATGCTGGAGTAACTCAGCGGGACAGGCAGTATCTCTGTGAGAAGGAATGGGTGATGTTTCAGGTCAAGACCCTTTCTCAGAGTAGGAGTCAGGGGAAAGGGAAACAAGAGATATAGATGGTGATGTAAATAGTTATAGAACAAATTAATGAAAGATATGCAAAAAAGTACCGTAAAGGAAACAGGCTATTGTTAGTTGTTTGCGAGATGAGAATGAGAAGCTGGTGCGACTTGGGTGGGGGAGGGAAGGTGAGAGAGGGAACGCAGGGGTTATTTGGAGTTAGAGAAATCAATATTCAAATCCTCTCTGTTTAATTCAGACCCATCACTGGAAAGTGCCATTAATGATAGTTGTTTCACCAAGCCACATGCTGAAGGTTAATTACACAGTAGGACAATGGTAGAACACTTCCTTAACATGACAGGGGAATGACTTGCGGGTGTTTGTGGAAGTATCAATCATTTATATTTGCACATAATATGAAATAACTGGTCTTGCCTCCAAAAGTTTGGTTATGAGTATCAAGATGATGGAGAGCTACTGGAAGTGTAGGTGACAGTATAACACAGTATCTCATTTTGTGTTTATAAATGTGTTTGAATTGGTCCGTTACCAAGTTTCCCACTTGGAATTTTGTCTGATGGCAACATTTCCTGCACTTAAATGAAAATCTAAGAAGACAAAATCCACCTGTGTATATTCAGTTTTTGAAACTCTCTTCATAAAAGAGAGTCATAGTTATACAGCGGCCCAACTAGCCCACACCGGCCAACATGTCCCATCTACACTAGTCCCACTTGCCTATGTTTGGCCCATATCCCTCTAAACCTGTCCTATCCATGTACCTGTCTAAATGCTTCTTAAACTATGCGATAGTACCTGCCTCAACTACCTCCTCTGACCGTCTCGTTCCATACACCCACCACCTTTTGTGTGAAAACGTTATGCCTCAGGTTCCTATTAAATCTTTCCCCCCTCACCTTAAAACGATGTCCTCTGGTTCTTGATTCCCCTACTCTGGGCAAGAGATTCTGTGCATCTACCTGATCTATTCCTCTGGTGATTTTGTACACCTTTATAAAATCACATATTTCCCTCCTGCAATCCAAGGAATAGATTCCTAGCCTGCCCAACCTCTCCCTATAGCTCAGGCCCTCGAGTCCTGGCTAACATTCTTGTAAATCGTCCCTGCACCCTTTCCAGCTTGACAACATCTTTCCTATAGCATGGTGCCCAAAGAGAGTCTCTTGTAATCAACAGCAGCAAATGCTTTTAAGATTTACAGTTGGTTTGCACCACACTGTGCAAGTTTGACTTTATTCCAATAGTCTTAGAAAATGCTGGAAGCAAAACACTGAGTTTCAAATACAGATTATTTCTATTCATACCACACTGGCAGTGATAAATACAATTGCCTCGGTATTTACTGGCTGGTTTCACTAACATGTTGTATTCTACTTGGGAATTTAATTCCATTAAAGTCACAAATTTCACTGATGTTTTCAATATTGCTTTGCTACCCAGAAGCATGTTGAGTACAGCCAACTAAGGAATGCCTTTCTAAGCCGGTGAATGCACAACGACCTATTCAATCAAATTAAAAAGAACTGCACATTTTCACGGGACAAGCTGAAATGTTTTATGGCTACTGATTGACTTTTCAAGTGTATTCCGTTGAAAACTAGTAGATGTACTATGAGGATTAGCTTGTTTCCCATACCAAGATGTGTTTAGTTTAGTTTATTGTCACATATACCAAGGTACAGTGAAAAGCTTTTTGTTGCATGCTAACCAGTCAGCAGAAAGACTATATGTGATTACAATCGCCCGGTGGGGTATCGCCTCGGCGCAGAGGGAGAATGAGGAGGGAAGAGACAGTAACCCTAAGATTTTTGCCTTCATCACAGTGAGGAAGTGCCTGGTGAACTCACTGTGGTGGATGTTAATTTGTGTTTATTGTGTGTTTTGTTGTTTATTATTATATGTATGGCTGCAGGCAACGACATTTCGTTCAGACCGAAAGGTCTGAATGACAAATAAAGGATCTAAGTCTAAGTGTACAGAATAACGTTCAGTGCAATAAAAAGTCCAGAAAAGTCTGATTAAATATAGTCTCCAGTGAGGTAGGTAGTAGCTCAGGATCGCTCTTCAGTTGTTGACAGGGTAGTCCAGTTCCCTGGTAACACCTGGGAAGAAATGTCACGGGGAGAGTGTACAAACTCCGTACAGACAGCACCCATAGTCAGGACTGAGCCCGGGTCTCTGGCGCTGTAAGGCAGCAACTCTACCGCTGCACCACCGTGCTGCCCCTGAAAGTTGATGAGAATGTTGGGGAAGAATAAAACAAGATTAGTTTTGGATTGGTGTAAATGAGGTCTGCAGAGGTTGGGCATGACAAATACCCCATGGTACCATTAAAGAACGGAAAAAGAGCCCCGCCAATGTCGAGGCCATCATAGACCTCTTGGTCGAAGCCACAACAGATGATCCTGATGATTTATGTCATAATTTTTAGGTGTGTGTTATATAACTGCCATGTTTCCTACATTTCTGAAATAAGTTAAAATATTTATGTGTTTTGGGATATCCTGGATTTACAGAAGGCAGTATGATACGGACGTCTTTTCCAATATCTCATTGAGAACATCTTGGGCTACCTGTTCCGACTGCTCACTTATTTATGCTTGGATATGACACAGGTGATTTGTTGCTCTAAGCAACCCATATACTCATAAATCTTGAAATGAAACTTAATGTAGGAATTCACCATATTACTTAACTTCCTACTGCTTCCTGCCCCTCAGTGCTGGATTAATGTCATTGTATGTTTTTAACCAGACAAGCCTTTGATAAGTCACTTGAGGGCCGTGAAATGAGCATTATGGCAAGGCAGTCTTGATTGACTAGGCGTTACTTAAGGCGAAGCGAATTCTTTGGAGCAAGTTCACCAAGAACAAAACTGAAATAGTTTAAATTTCTATTCTTTTTGTTTGACAATGTGAAAAAGTTAAATCAACATCCTGTTTCAATATCCATGAGCCTATCTAAAAGCCTCTTAAATGTCACTATCGTATCTGCTTCCACCACCACTTCTGGCAGGGTGTTCGACAACCACCAATTTCTGTCTAAAAACCCCATAATGCACATCTCAAACTTTCCCTCTCTGATCTTAAAGCTATGCCTCCAGTCGTTGACATTGCCATCCTGGGAAAGATTCTGATTGTCTATCCTGTGTGTGTCTCATAATTTTATATACTTCTAACAGGACTCCTGTCAACCACTGATGTTCCAGAGGAAACAATCCAAGTTTGTCCAAGGAAAGACACAAAATGCTAGAGTAACTCAGCGGGTCAGGCAGGCCACTAAGTCACCGAAGTGTCATCTATCCATGTTATCCAGGGGCGCTGCTTGACCCACTGTGTTAAATGGGCTGTCCCACTTGGGCGACCTAATCTGCGAGTTTAGAAGAGTGTCTTCGACCTTCAAACTCGCAGCATGGTCTACACTTGGTCCTAGGAGGTCCTATGAGGTAGCTGGAACTCTCCTTCATGCTCTAGGGAAGTTCCCGAATATATGTATAGCATTCAGCATGTTGAAAAAATTTCCGCTAGTAAAATCTGGTCGGCATGGGTCATTTTAACTCGTAGTGCAGTGGAGTGGGGTCGCTATTTAGTTACAGGCAGTCGAGGGCAGCATTCGGCAATCTCCTTCGCTGACCGGGTATTTTGATTGGCTCATTGTAGTTTTCAGGACCAAGGACCAAGGAAGACCTACCGGTAGGTAAAATGCCCGCTAAAGTTTATTATACTTCTTAAAAGTGTCTCCACTCCTTCTCCCCCCCTTCTCCCCCACTTCTCTCCCCCTTCTCCCCTCCCCCCCCTCCACACTCTCTAAAGGACTTACACTGTGCAGCCGTTTTATCTTCTTCATCGCGGGTGTGAATTTCAGACAGCGCTCCCCCGCTTTCCTGGCCCCTGCCTTTGCGATGTGTTTGTGTGTGTGTGCAGTCGGTCGATCCAGCTCGTGGTTTCAACGAGGACGGTCGATCCAGCTCGAGGCTTTCCAGGCGAATGCTCTCGAGCTTGAATGTCGAAGGCACTCTTCTGGACTCGCGGATTAGGTCGCCCAAGTGGGACAGCCCCTTTACTCCAGCATTTGGAGTCTTTCCTTGGTAAACCAGCGTGTGCACCTTTCCATGTTTGTCCAACCTCACCTTATAGCTAAATTGCACGATAAATTGTATATCCATACCCAACACCGTTAGTTGTTAGTTGAAGTCCACAACACGTTTAAAGGTAGCTTCATGATACATATGGTTTATCTTTAAGTCATTCCTATAGTTTAGGGGTAGGGTGGATGATCAACAACGTACCTCGGTGACTGCCAATCACCCCCCCCCCCCACCCCCCGGACACTTATTATCATTTATTATTATTTATTCAAATCATTTGCTATGTCGCTCTTCCAGGGAGATGCTAAATGCATTTCATTGTCTCTGTACTGTACACTGACAATGACAATTAAAATTGAATCTGAATCTGAATGATAATAATCAAAAGGTGTGGATGGTTACTTGGAGAAAGAAAAAGTATAAAAAACAAAAGAAAGTCATCGTGCTTGGATGCTTTCACACAGAGTGGGCAAATGAGTGGGTAGCATTGCTTTGGAGACCTGGTAAACAGTTGTTTGTCTCCGTTTCAATTAAAAAATAATCTATGATGTGGGAACAGCCAAGGAATTTCTGTAGAAATGATTAATGCTTTACATGTATAGCCTTGCCACATGAAAGGGGCTGTAAATCATGAGTCTCCAAAGCAGGAGTGAGCTATGATGCTCTTTTGTATAAAGGACACTCCCAACAATATACAATGTCCCATTTATTCAATGGATTTAGTTCTGAACATGTTGTGGAATGCGCGCTGTAGTTCAGTCCGTTAAGCGATAATCACTGGCAGTTATTCGTTTTATTTTCATTGTTGTTAATGTTCACATTCCTGAGCAATGGAATTATCTTCAACTCCCACAACATTAAGCAGGGCGTCATATTGAGGTTGTGTGAGTAAACCAGGGTATCATATTGCTTGAGTACAGGTAATAAACTTTTAACATTCAAGTTCTTTTTTAGTGTTGGTTGCCTAAAGCTCTGTCCTCTCATTGACAGACTTAATAAAGAATGATGGATCTATATGAAGTGACATTGTTAAGAGTGGAAAAAAAAATTCCAGCCTGCTTTGTTTCCCAGCTCAAAGATACAAGGGCTTTTTTGTTTTGGTATCAGTTATTAAGATTTTGCCTTACAGCAATAAAGCTACCACCTTTCCTCTGCCCTCCATTCAGAAGAAAGGAATGAGGTATTTTGCATGCGATAGTTCAGACAAAACAGGTCTACCCGAGGCCCGGAGGAAGAAGAGTTTATACAAAGGTAAAGCCCACGCTTCCTGTTTTTCAGCAAAGTGGCTTTAGGGCCACGTGCCATTGGGGTGTCTTATGGTGCTCTGGTTTACTGAGGTCGTTATTGTTAAGGATGACCCAGTTACTGGAGGTTTTACAGCTGTCCCCTCCAACCATTTAAAATTCATTGAGGAGGCTTGAAGTAAAGTAAGCACCATAACCCAGAGATAAAACTCAAGACAAATGATGATGGAATTCTTCAGCTTCCTGCTGTGTGAAGATGAGCAGAGACTGGAGCAGCAAGAACGAGGCTAATGATAGAACCATCCATCTTTTCTTTTATTTCTTTGAGCAGTCCTGCTGAGGTTTACCATTACTTTCCCACCCTTGCTATATATAATGGAAAACTCACCAAATATATTTAGTTCTGCACTGTATTGTGAAAGCAGACTGAGCCTGTTGTCACCAAGAACTGTAGGCAAGGTTTATTAGTAAGAAACTCAATCATTTATGTTGATGCTTCTGTTTAATAGTTGAGTTAGGCGGCAGGGTGGCACAGCTGCTCCACCCTGACCTTGGGTGCTGTCTGTGTGGAGTTTGTACGTTCTCCCTGCAACTGTTCCCTCAGGGTGCTCCAGTTTCGTCCCACACCCCAAAGACACGCGGGTTTGTAGGCTAATTGGCTTCTGTAAAATTGCTCTTGGTGTGTAGGGAGTGGTTGTAAAAGTGGAATATAGAGAACTCATGTGAATGGGTGTTCGATGGTCACCATGGACTTGGTGGGCCCAAAGGGTCTGTTTCCATGCTGTATCTTATAAAGTTCAACAATTAAGAAAATAATCAGTTAAAATAAACTTGGCAATTACACAGCATGCGCAGTTAATGGAAGGCCTTTTTATACAAATAACAATTTTAGATTTTTCACTCCTCTATTCGTTTCTGAATTCCTTATTTCTCCTTCTCGCCGGCCAATTATAGCACCCATATTTACAACCAGTTGGATCAACTATCGGATTTTCAGCCATTTCCGTGCAGCCCTTTGGTCAACCTAATCGCAGGTACAATTGAGCTGTCAAGAATAGACCAACTCCCACCCATGTAATTGGAACCATTTAAGCTCTGATATTCCTTCATCAGTGAAAAGAAAAGATCCTTTTCTTTAGTTCTCATAGTGAACTGTTTTGTCGGAGGCTTGTTAATTATGCACAATACCTTTTTTTTCATTATTTTTGTTCAAAGAGGTACGAGCTCATGATATTTATTTGAATATTAATTGGAACATATAAAGTAAGCACCAGTCAATCACAATAATACTTTATTAGCCAAGTATGTTTTGCAACATACGAGGAATTTCATTTGCCAAGTCAGTCATACAAAGAAAAAGCAACAGAACACACAAAAAACATTTTAACATAAACATCCACCACAATGACTCCTTCACATTCCTCACTGTGATGGAAGGCGATAAAAAAGTTCAATCTCTTCCCTTGTTTGTTCTCCCGCGGCCTCGAGCCTCGAGCCCTCCGTTGACGGGACGATCTTGACTCCCAAAACCGGCGGCGTCTGGGCCCTCCGCGTCGGGGCGATCAGCTCCTGCATCGGGTGGATGTCAGCTGCCCCGCGTTGGGTGATCGAACCCCGCGTCGGGGCTGGTCGAACCTCTGCGTCGTTGGAGCTTCCAGATTAGCCTCTCCCGGGACTGTGAGCCCGCGCCAGTAAAGTCCGCAGGCCGCGGTTGGAGCGATCCCAGGCAAGGGATCGGCTCCGATGTTAAGTCCACGCCCCGCAGGTGCGCTCAAGGTCAGTCCGAGGAGG
Organism: Amblyraja radiata; assembly: GCF_010909765.2. NCBI lineage: Eukaryota > Metazoa > Chordata > Chondrichthyes > Rajiformes > Rajidae > Amblyraja > Amblyraja radiata. The sequence goes on along the minus strand of NC_045978.1, from coordinate 28,513,068 downwards.
CATCCAGCTCCATCGATGGTAGGCCGCAGAGTGACCGGAGACACGATCCGGAAGGTAATCGCACCTCTGGCAAGGTAAGATACCCGACCCCTTTCCTCCCCCTCCCCCCACATAAAACAAACCAGAGAACATCTACACAAACTTTTAAAACGCACTAAAAAAAAATGTAAACGACAAAAAAACAGACACTGTTGACAGGGCCTGAATCAAGGCAGTCATGACCTGGATTGAAAAGATAATTAATTCTTTCAAATAAATTCTCTAACAGTCCCTAGAATTAAATAATGAGGAATAATGAGAAAAAAAAGGCCACATCTCCCTCCCTTTTTTTTGGCACTATAAACTCCCCCCCCCCCCCCCCAATCTACACTTGGCCCACCTGCCTGCATTTGGCCCATATCCCACTAAACCTGTCCTATCCATGTACCTGTCAAAATGTTTCTTTAAACTTTGCAATGGTACCTGTCTCAACCATCTCCTCCGGCAGCTAATCATTAATCCAATTTAATTTTTAAAGCTGACATTGCTAAGACAAGCGACACAATTCAGATTTCTGGCGTTTGACGAGATCTAAATGGGATTATGAAAATCTGATGGATTTTAATGTGATTAATTGAACCATAATACATATTGGAGCTTATTTAAAAAAATGTTTATTAGCAAAGAAAAGAATGAATTTTGTTGCTGTACTGTTAATACGTTCTGTCAGAATGACTAATAAATGCTCACGCATGTTGATATGTTTGATTTAATGTTATTCTGATTTTGGTGAGGACAGTTTTAAATGCCCTGCACTGTTCTGAAATTCTATTAATATAATTTGTTTAAATCATCAACATTGGGAGCATTTTTAAGGATCATAGCTTGGAGAAGTATCTGAAAGAAACTGTATGTGGGCAATGGATTAATTTCAGTAGAAATGCTCTCATTAATTTTAAGTGTTTCAACATTAACTGCACATATTTTAAAAAAACTCCTTCAATTTCTGGTCTTCTGCAACATAGTTCCTCCAATTACATAATTAACACTCCGTTTAAATTAAACAAACCCATTTTTAATGAAAACCACCAGAAATCAAATGCAGGATAATTATGATCGCACTCATTCATTTTCCTAAATTACCACTGAATGATTTGTGGTAATTACCTGCATTATCACCCCATTGACTAAAGTGTGTCATCTTATTCATTTATTTATTGTTAATGTTTTGTCACTCTTTTGTCATGAGTTGGTTATTAACATATCTGCAGCTCTGAAATTTCTGCATGTGCAGTGTGTCATAGAGTCTCATACACACATGTTTTAGGAGTAGAATTATGCTATTCAGCCCATCAAGTCTACTCTGCCATTCAATCATGGCTGATCTCTGCTACCTAATCCCATTTTTCTGCCTTCTCCCCATAACCCTTGACACCCGTTCTAATCAAGAATTTGTCTATCTCTGCCTTAAAAATATCTATTTCTATGCCTTTCATTATTCTGTAAGTTTTAATGAGGTCCCCGCTCAACCTTCTAAAATCCAGCGAGTACAGGCCCAGTGCTGTCAAGCATTCCCACGTCAAGTTGTCCCACGCTAACTCTCTGATCAGTAGTTGCCCCGTTGTGGAAAATCTGTGCGGATTCTATCAGAAGATTATTCCCAATGCTTACTGAATACATCTCATATCCTTTTCTATCCTTTCTTTGAATCTATAGCTGATAATCTCTTCAACCTGATAACCTAGTTTAGTTTATAGGGGACGGCAGAGTTGCTGCCTTACAGCGCCATGGACCCAGGTCCGATTCTGACTACAGGTGCTGATTGTACGGAGTTTGTACGTTCTCCCCGTAATCGCATGAGTTTACTCCAGGTGCTCCGGTTTCCCCCTACATTGCAAAGACGTACAGGTTTGTAGGTTAATTGGCTTCAGTAAAATTATAAATTGTTCCTAGTGAATATTGATAGTGCTAGTTTGTGGGGAATGCTGGTCGGCCCAGACTCGGTGGGCCAAAGGACCTGTTTCCGCACTGTATCTCTAAATTAAACTGAATTATATACACCGTAAAAAAATCATAATCAGTAATCAATAACTCCGATCATCTCCAAATCTATAACATAATATAGTTACCTATAAAACTCACCTTTCTGCTAATATGTTACTTTTTTTATTGTTTTTCTTTCATTTCAAACACAGACATCCCATTTTCCTTTTTTGTTTTATCAGATTAATAATCTGTAATTATTATTTTTTTAAACTACTGAAATGTTTATCAATTTGTCCATCATTATCAATATATAAACATATTCATCTGGAAGTAAGTCTGGTGTTAAATCTACCCATCTGTTAATCAGTGAATCTCCCCATCTGTCAATCCACATTGGTTAATCAATAATTCCCACCACCTGTCAAGCTATGAATCCCTGGATTAGTAAATCCATCCAGCTACTAATATATAATGAATATGTTTTCCCATCTGTCCATTTGTAAGTCTAACAAATCTGCAAATCCACAATCTGTCAATTGTTGCACCTGCCTGCCTTTATCTGTGTAATCCCATCTCTATTTAAATGGATTAATTTTGAACCAACCTTTCTTATTTCTATCAAATTCTAGATGTTCATTTATCTGGCCACTAATATGCTGAATGAATGTGAAAATATTTCATCTTACAAGTATACGTCTATTGAAAGCATGCCCACATATTACTCTGTAACAAATGAGCCCTCACATTTTGTGTGAATAACTTCTGTCATTCTTTGTATTATCCTGCGACTCCTGCCCATCTATATATGCAACCTATCAATTCATTTGCATTAACTCATTCATTAATCTGCATTGGAACAATTTTTTTTTAAACAATGAAATGTAGGCGTTTGTTTCAAGGCATTTTGAAGGAATGCATTAGTTGTTCATTAGCTTTGGTAAAATCCAAATAGGAGCACCGCTCTTAGTTCTGGGTATGAAACCACACAATACAATATTCTCCAAAGAGGTTTGATTATATTGAACAAAATGAGAGGTTAAAATAGCAAGATCAAATACATTAACTTGGGACATATCCTTTATTTTAGAAAGTTGAGATCTAATCTAATTCAGTTGTAAATAATGATTGAGGTATTCAATTCACAAGAAACGGAGAAAGTATTTCATTTTTTGGGGGAAAAATATGGTACTGCAGCATATAGTTTTAAAATCAGAGACAGACCACAGCCAGGAAAGGAGTGGAAATGTGGACGAAAACACAAAGTGCTGGCGTCGTAGTCCTGAATTACAATCTATCTCATTGGAGACCATTGGTCTATCTTTACTCGGATCTTGCTGTGTCATGAACTAAACATTATTCATGTTATCCCCTTTATCATGTATCTGTACACTGTGAATGACTCGATTGTAATCATGTATTGTCTCTCCACTGACTGGTTAGCACGCAACAAAAGCTTTTCACTGTACCTCGGTACACATGACAATAAACTAAACTAAGTGAATAACTCAGGCAGCATCTCTGGAAGAAATGGGTTGGCGACGTTTCGGATTGGGGCCCTTCTTTAGACTGTGTGGAGCACCCTTTTTCCGAATGTATTCAAGAGAGAATTAGATTTAGCTCTTAGGGCTAACGGAATCAAGTGATATGGGGAGAAAGCAGAAATGAGGTACTGATTTTGGATGATCAACCATGATCATATTGAATGGTGGTGCTGACTCGAAGGGCCGAATGGCCTACTCCTGCACCTATTTTCTATGTTTCTCTGTTTCTAAATGCTGTCGATCCTGATTCAATTCAGAAGGCGCACATGACCGTGGAGTTTAAGCAAGGCTTGACGTTGAGTTTTGACAGATCATCTGATTGCAGGAGCCAGTGAAGCTTCCTTCATTGTTATCCTGTTGTTAGACATTACTTATAGACACGAAAAGCTGGAGGAACTCAACGTGTCAGATAGCATCACTGAAGTAAAGGACTATGTGACGTTTTGGGTCAACTCTTATCTGGAGAGTAATCAGGGCACTGTTAATACCATGGCTTTACTATAGGCTATATGGCATATTCTGCTCTAGTCCATACGAATGTCATTTTATATCTTAATTAATTTATTAATCGATAATTCTACCTGTTAATAAGTAAGTCAGTCGTTCCCACCTGTGAATGCCGTGAGATAAAATGACATTGAAATTAGCAAATTACCACCTTTTTATATTTAAATGAGAATTGAAATTAAATGAGCATGAAAATATATGAAAATATTAGACATCATTTGGCAGCATGATATCAATGACTTTAACACCCTGTCAGCGTACTGAGATCTTAATACATCAATCGTTAATTCTGTCCACTTGTAAATTTATCATGTCTTTGGTCAGTTTATCCACCTGTAACCTTGTCTAACTTTAAAATCACACACTTCTTATTACGCAGCTGGCCCATTGACCCCAAATATATCCAGCAGTCTTACCATCTGTATGTCTGTCTAATGTAATTTGCCTGCCAGTCCATGAATCTGTCCAGTGTCAATCTACGAGCCGTTTCACCTGTTGGTTTACAAACCTGCCCATCTGTAAATCCATCACTGTGCAAGCCTGTTCATCTGTCACAGTATTTGTAAATCTTCCTCTCGATGGTTCTGTCTTTCTGTATTGCTTTGTTTGCATCCCTTAGCATCCACTATGGTTATCTTCATGAAACTTTGATATCTTAAGCCAGCAGTTGTTGAAATCAATGAGAGCAGATGGTTTAAAGTGGGATACAACTGCGGACATCACGATAGTGTAAAAAGTATAGGAGAAAGTTGATTGCAGAGTTATCTCTGCACTTTATCTTTGCAAACGGAATATAACTGGATGTGGTCTTCTTTCACAGGTAGTGGCCTGACAGCAACGTCAGGGATTTATCAGGGAAACAACACAATCACCAGCTCTACAGGATTTAACAGTGCACAACAGGTATGTCTGATATCATTACATTCAATGGATACTTGAGATATTTGAAGGCAATGTTCATGTTCATAACTTCATATGTGATGGGAGCAGAATTAGGCCATTTGGTCCATCAAGTCTACTCCGCCATTCAATCATGGCTGATAGAACTCTCCTTCCTAACCCCCTTTCTCCTACCTTCTCCTCATAACTCTTGACACCCATTCTTAGCACTCTTTTCTAATCTCTCCAAATCCCATCCAAACTTTAAATAAGGATGGTACAGTGGCAGTGCAGCTGGTATAGCTGATGCCTCACAACAATCCTCGATCCTGGCCTGATCAGGGTGCTGTCTGTGTGGAGTTTGCACATTCTCCATGTGGCCACAGGGGTGCTCCGGTTTCCTTCCACATCCCAAAGATGTGCAGGTTTGTATGTTAATTGGCCTTTTCAAATTGTGTGTAGAGAGTGGATAGGGAAGTGAGATAACATAGAACTAGTGTGAACAGGTCATTGATGGTCATCCTGGACTCAGTCTGTTTCCATACTGTATCTCTAAATTAAACTACAGCTGTGCAATATCTATATAAAATCAACTGTAAATAATAGAATGCATAAGCAGTTACCTGAACTTTGAGAAACTCCTGAGAAAGATGTTGTTTCTTAGAAAAGACTGTATATCAACAGTTCTTGAAGTATTGCAAAGGGCAGATGTGGAAAAGAACTAATGTATTCCCCTTAATGGTGACGATAATGAGATTCAATGCAAAGAAAAACTTACCAATTCATCAACAAGTAAAATTATGTAAACTGCACCCAGGCAGACTTTCCTTTCATAGTCCACCATTCTTCCCACTGATAAGCAAAAGTAATTAAAATAGTATACTTTTGCCTTCTACAATCTCCTGCCCATTAACCATCAATTTGTTCTGGAACTCCAGGACAATAGTTAAGATGATAACACTACTACTGATGAACTGTCCACACTGGACATTTTAGCCGGCATGGCCTAGGGGTCCCTGTCAATACATTCGAGCACTGACATATATTTCTGAAAAAGAAGGGTCCCGACCCAAAACATCACCCGTTCTTTTTCTCCAGAGATATTGCCTGACCCGCTGAGTTACTCCAGCACTTTGTGTCTATCTTTGGTATATACCAGCATCTGCAGTTCCTTTCTACACATTTTCTGAAACTTATGTTTAACTTGCAAGACCATTACGTAGATCGATGGGGTTATTATTTGGATTTTAATTCCTATTCCACTCAATTTTTGCCACCTGGAAGTCTTTGAATCTAAACTATAATAGATTTTACAGCATTGAGCTTTGAACGCAATTCAAATTCTCTCCCTGAAATGAGTTGGTGGTGTTTGTATTTAACTTGACTAAACTGATAGATGTCCATTGTTTCTGTTTTCCAAGGAATACGCTACATATCCAAGCTTCTCACAAGGACAATATCCACAGTATTACAGCTCTCCATACAGCTCTCCATATGTATCGGCAAACAGCATAAGTCCATCAGCCATTTCCGGCATGACCTATCAGATACCGGAACCACCGATCGCTGTAACTAATCAAACAAGTGTAGAGTCGATGTCAGGTAAGGGCAGGACATAAATCTTCAACTCACCCAGAAACAAGTCTTCTTATCTGCGACTTCTAAGCTCTGGTCATAGTCTTAGACAAAAATAATACAATGCAAAAAGCTCCATAATAGGCTAGTAACTGAGGATCATCAAAAGGTATAATGGTCATAATATTCACTGTAAATTTGTTCCTCCAAGGAATTATAATGGTAATAAGTTTGAAAGGCGATTGGGTGGAAGGTGATGGGCAGTGAAGGTTGTCTTGCTCAGAACCCTGTCAAAAAAATGAGCAGCCCAGAAAATGAGTTTTCAAATCCTACACAATGTAAACTGTGATATTATATCATTAGAAAAATTATATATGTTATCATATTTTTTAAAGGGAAGTGAATTTGAAATACTTTTGGTATTGTCTGTAAATTAATATATCACTGTCAAGTCAAGTTTATTTGTCACATACACATACGAGATGTGCAATGAAATGAAAAGTGGCAATGCTCGCAAACAAACTTTGTGCAAAAAGACAAACAAACAAACAACCAAACAAACTACAAACAGTTCAACCTCTTTTGGATGTGACAAAATGGGTTCTCAGTTATAACAGATAAAAAGCACTCCACATGCAAGTAATACCCCAAACCACCTTCTGCAGCCAAATGTATAATCCCCCTATCTGTAAATAATACAGTAGTCCCCTCTCCCACAGGTAAATTTGACCAGCCTTTCTCCTGCAGGTAAATAATCCTCCAATAATTAATGTGGCATTCTCAACTCAAGTCTGAAGAAGGCCCTCAACTCAAAACATCATCTATCTGTGTCTTTCAGAGATGCTGTCTGACATGCTGGGTTACACCAGCACATTGTGTTATTTTAACAAACCAGCATCTGTAGTTCCTTGTATCCAGGAACAACCCCATTCTAAGCTTCTGCAAATAAACGTAACCATTTTAATTCTCGGTCACGACATGCCACTCCCTGCTGCAACTGGAGTATTATATTCAACAAGGATGTAGGTAGAAATGATGAAAGCAGAAATAATGTATAACCCTACCCTGCAGCAGAAACTAAAATTAAAAGTAGACCCATGTTTGATCTTTAGCTCAATATTTAATTGCAAATTAATTTTGGTGTTATATTGCATTATATTTGTCCAATAAAATTGCAATGAACAATTTTTCAAATTTGATTTCAAGTGATGAATTTCAAAAGCTGTAACTTCAGAAAGGATTATTAGACCTTGGTGATTATAAAGTACTGAAACACTATCGGTCTAAGGGATAGAAGTAGCAGAGAATATATCATTGCTCATGAATTTAAATAGTTGCTTTGGGTGACTGCTTTAATGTCGAAATCTGGTACAAATCAAAGTCTGCCTCAAATAGAATTATTTATAAATTGCCTTCTTATCGAAGGCTTATTGTGTAAGATCGAGAAATGTGAGACGGGGCCTATATGTGGAGGCATCTTGGCTTTGCTAACTTGCAGGAATTCGTGCGGCACCAGAATGATTGTGTACGACTGAAAAAAATACATTGAAATAAATGATGTTAAGTGGAATAGCAATCTAAACAATGCACTGCAGAATGGGGGATGTGGCAGATGCACCTGGAACCACTTACGCTGGTTTACCGCCTGTCCATCATTGCAGCATTATAGTGTTACCATGTAAGTCGGGGAAAGTGTTTACACTCGATGAGTTGGGAACAGCAGCCTTATTAAAAACATTTTTTTATTTAAGTAACATTCAATTCACATTTTCATCTAAGACAGCACTGTGGCGCAGCTGGTAGGGCTGCTGCCTCACAGCGCCAGAGACCTTGATTCAATCCTGACCTCCGGTGCTGTCTGTGTGGAGTTTGTACGTTCTCAGTGTGACCCCGGATGCTCCGGTTTCCTCTCACATCCCAAAGACATGCGGGTTTATAGGTTAATTGGACTCTAATGTGGAGGGAGTGGATGAGAAAGTGGGATAACATAGAACTAGTGTGAATGGGTGATAAAATAAATAAGGATGTTTCCACGAGTGGGAGAGTCTAGGACTAGAGGTCATAGCCTTAGAATTAAAGGACGTTCTTTTAGGAAGAAGATGAAGAGAAATTACTTTAGTCGGAGAGTGGTGAATCTGTGGAATTCTTTACCACAGAAGGCTGTGGAGGCCATGTTATTGGATATTTTTAAGACAGAGATAGATACATTTTTGATTAGTACAGGTCAGAGGTTATGGGAAGAAGACAGGAAAATAGGTTTAGGAGGGAGGGATAGATTAGCCATGATTGAATGGCAGACTCGATGGGCCGAATGGCCTAATTCTACTCCTTTCACTTATGACTTATGAATATGCAATGCATTTCATTGCATCATTCTGCTTTCACTGTGGCATCATCATTTCTTTATATTGTCACTAGTTTTTTTTTTACGTTCACATTCTTGAACCTGACTAACTTATATATAAAATGGTATAATTTTGTCCTTGGTCACCAATGCCAAGTCAGTGCAGTGGGATCAGCAGCTTATCGTCTCCCATTCCCTATGTCCCATCCCATCGACTTCAATGAAACCAAATAGCAGGATGTGAATGCTATGGAACATTTGACCCATATGAAAATATATGATACAATCTGTGAGGCAAATATAAATTCCCCCCGTAAACATCCCACCAAGAATGAGCTTGTTTCAAAACTCCAAAGATCTGGGTTCAATCTAAGTTGAATGATCCTGAATTTGTTTGTCCCAGGAGATTACAGTACCGTCAGTCGACCAAGGACCCCTGTGAAAGATTTGGATTCAGATCGACAACGGAGAAGCTCGGATGGAAAGTTGCGTGGAAGATCGAAAAGGAACAATGACCCATCCCCTCCATTGGACACTGACATTGAGGTACTGAACGATCATCAACTTTAGCAGAACCTTCAGATTCTTCACAAAGTGTTACTGCATTCCAAATCACTTTTCATCGTACACAGAGCTAGAGGTGGTTCTCAATATTATGGTATAATTACCACAACTTTTCAAATGAATTATTATGGAAACATGGGAATCAGGTTTTAATATGATAATATTAGTGTTCTATTCATAGTACATCTTTATTATAATTCCACACATAATGTTTGAAAAGATCTACAATGTTACAAAGTTGACGTAACACATAAGGTATCACATTATTATAAAGTAATAGGTGTTGCTCCTCCATCATCACAGCCCTTCACCGGGAAAGAATCTCTGGCTTGGTGATAGCTGTACCTTCCATATCAAACATGCTAATCCAGCCTTGATACATTCGGTGAGTTTTCTCACCACCATTGAGAAGCAGTGAAGCGAATGTTGTGGCCTTGCCATAGCTGATTTTTCAAGCTGTTTTCAATATATTTCCCTAAGAATGCTTCCTCTATACTGCTGTGTCTCTATCTGCTCTATCTAAAGGGGACAGCAGAATATTGTTGGCTTTCTGCCAACCTTTGCCCCACCCACCCAATACCACCATCGTCCTCCACCTCCACTACTGCTGCCAACTCCTCAATGCTGGGCCTAAGAATTAAGCCCCAACACAAGTGTGTTGTAAAGAAAAAATATTGCAGTTGTAGGAAATCTCAATTTGAAGCAGAAAATGCTGAAATACTCAGGAGGTTTGCAGCATCTGGATAGGGGAAACGGAATTAATGTTCCAGGTCAAATTCCAGTGATTCTATGAGATCCCCTTAAAACGCTCCTGTGACCCAGGATGTCGTCTTTAATATCCCAAATGACAAATCCTTCTAACGTGACATTGTAATATATTTTTCAGTGTGATCATCTTATTGTTTCTTAATGTGTTCACATAAGTTACCATCTCTGTGGCATCCATTTGAGAGTAATGTATTTTCAATGTATTTCTCTTGAGTTCATTTCTGTGACTTTAATGTTTAATTTTTATTTATTTATTTATTTTTTTAGATTTAAAAATATTTTAGATTTTTTTGGGATTTTAAAATCCTTACAAAATTTGAACAAAATAATCAATCACGAGTTTGCCAATAAGTTTTTGTTTCCTCTTTCGGGAGTCAGGTCCATATCATGTGAATTTAAATAGTATTTTGCTGAATTTTGTAGCAAATATGATAAAATAATTTAATTTGTTTCTTAAAGATGAAAGTAGCCCCGACTCCCTCCCTTTAGAGCCAATTGCACGTGGCTTCATTTTTAATTTCACCCCTAGGTTTTCAAAACAAAATGTTCTTATATTTATTCAGCCAGAAGTTGAAACAGCAAAGTAAAGCAGAACTTTGTTGATTTAAATGATTATAATATTTTGGTCACAGCTATATCTCCCTGGAAAGGAAGTTCTGTTCTGCACCTCCTGCTTTTTGGTTCAGAACTGAGTGCCTGCTTAACTCAGATGGTAAAGTTAGAAATCTGAGAGTTCATGTATCACTTCCAGTCTTCAGTGGATAATCTTAGATACGTTTCCAGAGAAACAGTGAAGGAGTTCTCCAGTGATAGATGATTTGATTTTTGGTAAAAGCATTAAGTGAGTTTTCAGAGGGAGTATTAAGAACCTCATGGGAATATTTTTGACATTGAATAATATTCTAAAACAGCTAATATTGATTCATCCTGTTGTACGCCCAACATTCAATTTCATTGAACTCAGAGGAGATACAAGATGGTGCTTGAATCAATGTTTTTACACTTGCAAGAATCAAAGTGACACCAAAAACACAATTTTGAAGGGTAGTGCCTCTCTGCAAAGACATGCTGAACACTTTGCTGTGCAGGGATGGGTCCAGAAGGTTGCAGGGGGAGAGACCTGGCACAAGAGATGGATGGTGAAGGAACTGCAGATGCTGGTTTAGACCGAAGATAGGCACAAAGTGCTGGAGTGACTCAGAGAGTCAGGCAGCATCTCTGGAGAAAAGGAACAGGTGTCGTTTTGGGTCGGAACCCTTCTTCACACTCATCTCCAGAGATGCTGGGAGGTGGTAAGAAAAGACCTGAACAAATCACAGCCAGCAACTGATGACCAAGGAAGGGTGGAGCACCATAATGGCCCATTGTCGACTGAGGAAGAGGTGATACAGGGATACAAACAGTGGGACTAGTGGGATGACTAGAATGGGAGAGGTGAGGAGAGAGGGATTGCAGGGGTTGCTTGAAATTAGAGAAAGCAACGGGCATGCCGCTGGGTTGCAAGCTGTCCAAGCGAGAAATGAGGTGCTGTTCCTCCAATTTACATGTGGCCTCACTCTGACAATGGAGGAAGCCTAGGACAGAAAGGTCAGTGTGGGAATGGGAAGGATGGGGATACGACTGGTAAGCAAGGGGACTGGGGTGAGGACATGCGTGGAGGATGCAATTGGTAGTTAGGGATAGAGTTAGCCAAGTCATTTGGTGGGGTGTCATTGACCAGAAGCAGAAATTAGATGTGATGGGATTGTTATGAGCTTTCAGATGATGGCCACTTGCTTGCGAGGTGGGGAGGTTCTCTGCCTTTGATGGGTTGTGAGGTGATTTAGGGAGTGGAAGATAAGGGAACTACTTGCGTCAAATTCCCAGCACTGGCCTGAGACCTGCTCATAGAGGTATCCTAATGGCTACAAACACTGGACAAAAGGCCCAGTAAGAAGAATATGAGGGTCTTATCTTTCATGCCCTTGCGGTCGGCTGCAGGAGGCAGCCACCCCCACCCCCCCCCCCCTCCCCACTTGTGAAATAAGGGCTGAAGCTGGCCAGGTGTGGAGAGGGACCTTAGTTCGCGGGACAAGCGAAATGGAGGCACGACTGCTATAACCTTAGTGGCCAGCTGCAGCTCGGACTGTAAAATGGCGCCTCCTGCATATGGACTCAGTGGGCTGTTTTGATCATACTGTACTGACTGGGGTGATTGTGCTTATGTATGGGGATAGTTTTGCTGAGCTGTATTTAAAAAATATGTATTTCATTGTATCTGGTGCACATGACAATAAAGAACCATTGAACCATTGAACCAATGAAGCAATCTCCACAGCCTGAGAAAGCTTGATTCTGTTTGAGTGATGATGTACTAAGCAAGCCACAAGCGCGACTGACAAATGTTGATTTATTATCCAGATGTGCCGTGCATGTCATTGGATGCCAATGCACTTATCTGGGGTCTAATTTGGGTTAGCACACTAGATGCACTAAGGACCTACTTCCAGATGGGCACTAAGGAACTGGAAAGGAAAACTCAGACTTTACGGACCATGTAATAATTCCCCAACTTTCAATAATGTTTTAGCTTTCAGTGGACATTGGATTACATTGTGCACAAAAACGTGAATTATGCTTTGCAGGTTCAGGGAGAGAATGGTCAATGTGTCCATTCTCCATTTAATCACCAGCCGCCCACACAAAATTAAGCGTTCATGCATTTATCAGTTTTTTTTAAATATAATCATGTTGTGCACAAAATGGAGCTCTGTTTCACCCTAATTGTTTAATTTAGTTTAGTTTAGTTTAGACACACCACAGAAGCCCAGGCACTTCGGCCCACAGAGTCCACGCCGACCAGTGATCATAAGGTCAAAGGGATAGGAGTAGAATTAGGCCATTCGGCTAATTTTTACCAAGCCAATTAGCCTATAAACCTGTATATCTTTGGAGTGTGTGGGGATACCGTAGCACCCGGAGAAAACCCATGCAGGTCACGGGGAGAACGCCACAAACTCCATATAGACAGCACCTGTAGTCGGGATTGAACCTGGGTCTCCGGCACTGCAAGCGCTTGTAAGGCAGCAACTCTACCGCTGCGCCACTGCGCCACCCTTTATTTCTCTGCATAAAATGTTTTTAGTGATTTCTAAACTAAACCAAACTATAACAAGGTGTTTACTTGCAAAGACCAATGTTTTGCAGTAAATTAAATATGTCAAATACTGTTTTATTACACTGGATTCCATGATTCTTACAGGTGTTTTGAGGATTGAATTCCTGGATTCTATCTGTTTACAATTAGGGCTACTGGCTCAAGGTGTCGAAATGAGTCGAATTCTATTTTTATGAAATCAGGTGGCAAGATTTTCTGGGAGTTTTATCAGTATTTTGGGCATAATATTCTGAGATTCCAATCATTTTTCTATGGAAACTGAAATACAACAGCTTTTTAAAAGAGAAAGACACAAAATGGAATAACTCAGCAGGTCTGGCAGCATCTCTGGAGAACATGGATAGGCAACATTTCCATTCAGGTTCCTTCTTCAGACAGTAATATTTGTTAATTTATTTTGTGATTAGCTTCAACTTTATTTATAACAATACCTCAGAAAATATTTCCAGAAATATTCAACCAATCTATTTATATTGGCATTAAAGACTAATTGACTAATTCAAGTTCTAATTCAACTACCCCTCAACTAATTCTAATTCATGTTCTAATTCAACTACCCTTCTTTGGTGGGGAGGGAGGGGGGGGGGGGGGTCCACACAATTAGTTGCTGCTGATGTTATTTTTCTCCAAATGCAACACTAACTGCAAGTGATCATTGCCAGATTCTGACATAACTTGAAATAAGCATGGAGTCCATTCATAGAATAACAATATTCAGCTCTCGACACAAATTGCTGGAGTAACTCAGAGGGTCAGGCAGTAACTCTGGAGAAAAAGGATGGGTGACGTTTCGAGTCGGGACCCTTCTTCAGACAACAGCTTTTGTTCATTTAGTACGTGAAGAAGGGCCCCGACCCGAAACATCACCCATCCTTTTTTCTCCAGAGATGCTGCCTGACCCGCTGAGTTACTACAGCACTTTGTGTCTATCTTTGATATAAACCTGCATTTCAGTTCTTTGTTTCAACAATATTTAGTAATTGCCCGGGCTAACCTCTTTTTGGTTCTTTTCTTTGCAGCGGGTTTTTGTGTGGGATTTGGACGAGACCATCATTGTTTTCCATTCTTTACTCACGGGGACATATGCTACACGATATGGAAAGGTAGGAGCTTCACTCGAAACCCCTCAGAGGATAAAGAATGTGTGTGTGTATTTATTTACCAAGTTAATAGTAAAAGCCCCTTTTATGTGGTACAAAGAGGCTCTAATTAACCCCTTGAGGACGAAGGTAACATTCAGTCAATTGACTGTAACAATGCCTTTGCACTTAAGAAGAAACCATTGCAAATTAACATTATGTTGGCCTGTATGTTTAACTTATTTTGCCCCATAAGACTGAATCTTTGTAATTCAGAAGGCGACTGCTTTTTTGCAAGGTATTATAATGGTAAAAAACCGAGCATCCAGAATAATGGGCCTTCCATCGCCATATGTGGAAAAAATAGAAAAATCAGATGCTTGAAGACTCCCTTTTAAAATAGCATTAACATTCTAGCACAAGTTCTTGTGTTTTCAGCCAGCTCATTGTAAAGTTTTTAATGTTCATCTGGACCATATGGGAAAGTAGGTTTGTGAAGCAGAACCCAGACCTGTGGTGTGGAAATGTGTGCTTTGTGTTGGCCATGCATCAAGGTGCTTGTAGATTGAAAGCATTACAAAGAGTCATGGAGGATATCACAAATGTCCCATTGTATCCCACAGATGTATTCAAGAGAGAGTTTGATAGAGCTCTTAGGGCTAACGGAATCAGGGGATATGGGGAGAAAGCAGTAACGGGGTACTGATTTTGGATGATCATCCATGATCATGTTGAATGGCTCGAAGGGCCGAATGGCCTACTCCTGCACCTATTTTCTATACTTATATGATTCTATGTCCCCTTCGATTTTGCAGAAAATACAAAGATAGGTAGGGGCAGGCAGTGTAGAGAAAGCAGGCACTCTGCAAAAGGACTTGGACAGGTTGGGAGAGTGGGCTGAGAAGTGGCAGATGGAATACAGCATAGCAAAGTGTGATGTCATGCATTTTAGTAGTAGGAATAAAGGCATAGACGGATTATCAGATATTAGAGGTGCAAAGGAACTTGGGAGAACTGGTGCAGGATTCCCAAGTTGAATCGGTAGTATGGAAGGTGAATGCATTGTTAGCAATTATTTCAAGAGGGCTAGAATACAAAATAGGGATGTAATGCTAAGGTTTTATAAGGCACTAGTCAGACTGCATTTGGAGTATTGCGAGTAATTTTGGGCCCCATATCTGAGGAAGGATGTGCTGGCATTGGAGAGGGTCCAGGGGACGTTTATGAGAATGATCCCAGGAATGATTGGGTTAACATATGATGTATATGCTTATTACACGATCTTTCACTAAACTCATTGAGCAGAGAAGGTCATAGAAATCAAACTTGTGTCCTTGTGCCTAAGGTTTTACAGTTATAGAGTCATCGAATCATACAGCAAGGAAACAGACCCTTTGGCCCATCTTGCCCATGCTGACCAAGATGTCCCATCTAAGTGAGTCCCATTTGCCTGTGTTAGGCCCATATCCTTCTAAATCTTTTCTACCCAATGTTATTCAATATCTATCTCCTTATTTCCCTTGTTACCTCTGGGCTATACTTTAAATGCTTTGATTGGCTATCATATCATTTATAACATTTTGATTTTGTGAAAAGAATACGATGAACACAAACCCTTACTTTACAAAGCAAAACACAAAGTGCTGGTGGATAAAGCAGGTCATGTAGCATCTGTGGAGGGAATGGACAGGCAATGTTTCGAGTTAAGGGCCTTCTTCAGACTGGAAAAGATCTGAAGAAGTTTATTATTGTTACATTTACCGAGACCAAATGAAAAGCTTTGCTTTACATGCTATCCAGTCAGATCAGATAACACTCTGCATAAATACAATCACTTCAAACTCAAGTACAATAGATAGAGCAAAGGGGAAGATACAGAGGGCAGTATATAGTTCTCAGCATTGTAGCGCAACAGTTCCACAGACATAGTCCAATGTCCACAATGGGGTGGAGGTGATTCGGACCGTACCCTAGCAATGGAGGAGTGTTCAGAGGTCTGATAACACAAGAGAAAACATTGTATCTGAGTCTGGTGATGGGATAAAGTCGGGGCAGGTGATAAGTGGATGTATGTGAGGGTGAGATTGATTGGCATATCGGTGAAGTAAGTGACAAAGACTGGAAATGAAAAGGAGACAAAAGGGTATCAAATAATGTCATAAGAGGAGTCAAATGTGAAGCCAGAGGGAGAGACTTAGGTGGAAGGGGATAGGGTGGAGTGGGGAGGAGAATGGAAGGACCCTTCCTTACTTCATTATTTGCTCACTACAATTCTTAGAGATTCTGAGGTGGCAGAGATAAAGAAAATGTGAATGAAAAGATGTTAACGGTGAAAGAACAAGCAAAGAGAAAAATAGAAAACAAAGAAATCTTTTCTCTGTGCAATGCTTTTTATATACACAAGAATTACACGGGTACATCAAAGCCAATGAAGTAAATAGGAATTGTCGTGACAATTTTTGCCAATAACTGTAAGACAAATGATCAGATAATGTTTTCCTGAAGGAGGTGTTGCATAATAATCATTGGGATGATGCTGTTCTTCAATCGGGAACATCCATCAGGTGGTTTTGCCTTCTCATCCAAAAGTAGCCTTTCTGACTTTAAGAGTGCCGCATGAATTCAATGTTGAGATAGGTGCTAAAGACTGGAAAAAGCACGATAAGGAGACAGTGAAAGTGAAAAAGCATAACAGCAAAATACAAAGTAGATAGATGAAACTCGTAGTACACCTGTCCAGTTTTATTCCAACATTTGGTTAAAAGTAAAGAAATACATTTTTGCTGTGATTGTGGTAAGGCAATGGTCAAGAGAGTCGAGAGTGTTTTACAAAGTTACAGAGTTATGTTACAAAGTTTGGCCCATTGAGCATGTACTGATCCCAGATCTTCTGTGGTGGAGGGGCATGGTGTGGCTTTGCCTATAGATCCCATCTTTTACAATTCCTTCCCACATCAAGCCCCAACCACGACTTGACCATCACCCTCAGAAGACTTTGTTGGCAAACCCACAGTGTGTTTCATTCCAAAGTTGATATATCTTCTTCTTATGCTGTGGGTCCATCTCCTTTGGAAAGATTCCACAAGAATAGTACCGACTTCTGTAACTACTCTTACATCACGAGGCCATGAACTAATTCGGGCAGTCACAGTGTCGCAGCGGGAGAGTTGCTGCCTTACAGCGAATGCAGCGCCTGAGACCCGGGTTCGATCCCGATTACGGGTGCTGTCTGTACGGAGTTTGTACGTTCTCTCCGCAACCTGCGTGGGTTTTCTCCGAGATCTTCGGTTTCCTCCCACATTCCAAAGACGTACAGGTTTGTAGGTTAATTGGCTTGGTAAATGTAAAAATTGTCCCTAATGGGTGTTAATGTGCGGGGATCGCTGGTCGGCATTGACCCAGTGGGCCGAAGGGCCTGTTTCCATGCTGTATCTCTAAACTAAACTAAACTAATTGCTTTCCCTTGTAGCATTTCCAAGAGATCAACATCCTCTGAACAATATTTGAGTAATTTTTCTCATAATCTCCCCAATGCATTTCTGAATCAAATATGCAGTGAGAGAAATAGGACGTTGTGGTGTGTGGAACACATACACCATGCAGTGTTTATATATCTCTGTGTCCAAATTAAACAGGACATTAATTTCCTCAGATATTCAAATGAGCAACCTAATACCAAGTTAAGAAACACTCTTGGAAATTCTTTAGTGCCAATCAAAGCATGCAGAGAATCCACAGATCATCAGCAGGATTATTGCTGCATCATTAGATTTAGTTTTCTCCCACTAATAACATGACTCATGATGATCCATTCCAAGCACCAGTTGTCTACTAAAAGGCAATCAGTCAATGCTTTATGAGTTCACTATGATGGAAAGAATGTGAAGATAAGGTGGGAGGGGTAAAATTTACAAGATGTGCAGGGCAAATTAGTTTTACACAGAGAGCGGTGGGTGCCTGGAACGTGCTGCCAGGTGTGGTGGAGGCAGATACAACAGTGGCATTTAATAGAATTTCAGATAGACACATGGATATACAGGAAATGGTGGCAGAGATTAGTTGAGCTTGGTATCCTGCTCGGACTGGACATTGTGGGCTGAAATAAGTGTTACGTGCTGTATTCTATGAAAACTGCACAGTGTTGCTGCTGGTAGAGCTATAGGCTCGCAACGCCAGAGACCCAGGTTCGATCCTGACTTTGGATGCTGTCTGTGTGGAGTTTGCATGCTCACCCAGACTGCGTGGGGTTTCTTTCGGAACTCCGGTTTCCTCCCACATCCCAAAGACGTGCGGGTTTGTAGGTAAATTGGTGAAATTGCCAAAAATGTGCAGGGAGTGGATGCAAAGGTGAACTAGTGAAGACGGCGAGGACTCGGTGCGCCACAGGACCTGTTTCCATGCTGTATCTCTAAACTAAACTAAACTACTGACCTAAGAATCTGCTTGTGAATTAGGCATACTGCCATCATGTTTCTCGGCCACTATCTCTAATAGCTCTAAGTTATGGATCCAGCGCTAGTGTAGTCAAATGGGATCAAAGACTCATTTTACTGCCCTGCAGCCATCCCTGATCTGGGAATACTTGATCCTGGCACTGCTTGTAAACTCTCAACTTTGTTTCATTCCCTGCTTTTAATCAAAACATAGGTTTACGGCAGCTTCGTAGCTGAAAACATTAAGAGCACCTTTTTATTGTTACAGAAAAATGTATCTCTTGACGCGGGAGTTATTGTTTCAATATGAAAAGCCGTTATGTTATTAACAATGCTGTAAGGGAAATCAAACTTTACAGCAATCCGGTCATTCCCCTGACAGGAATTTTCAGCAATATGTTTGGCAAAAAGGAAGTGGTGTCAGTAGGTCTATTTCACGTTGTTTGATGAGCAATTCTCTATTGGATCTTGTAAAATAGCTTCTGAAAAAGAAGGGGAACTGGAGAATGATATTGTACAGAAGTTGCAATGAGAATAAGGGATTGGTGACATCATGACTGCATCCGCTCGCCATTCTCTGGAATAGTTCTGCTGCCGACTGTAAATTAATAACTAGAGGAACTGGGGGTGGTGGGGAAGCCTTTTGCTGCAATATTGTCCTGGGTCACGAGACAAGAACAGCAGGAGTCTGGCATGGGGAGTACTTTGAGGGATCTAAGTGGATGTGAACGGATATAGGCTGTGACCACTATAACATTAATTCTCTAGGCTACAGTACTTTGGGGGAAGTTGGATTTCCTTCTGAGGGTCATGCGTTTTCAGAACTCATCTGTTGAGCAATACAGTTTTGACCAAATTCCAAGATAATCCTCAGGAACAACACTCTCTTTAAATTTAGTGCAGCCGGTGCGTTTATAAGTTCAAGGGGAAACTAATAAGAATCCATTGTGCTATAAATAATATCAATCAAATGCAATGATGCACATTGCCATTTTAAGAACATGTTTCAGACAATTTCCTGAAGTCTTTGGCTACATTCTCTCAGGAAGAGGGAAGTAAAAAAATGTATTTAAAATCTGCAAAGGGAATTCGCAGCACAGAAGTGAATATTTAGACAACACAAGGCAGCAATCTGGATGGTGTTGAAGGCTAGCTCGTGGGTCTGTAGAGAACTGCTGGACAGCTATAAAGTGAGCGTTAGCAGGTTCTGCAATGAGAATAGTGTTGTGCAACATGGAGGTTTATTAGGCACTGAAGGTCAGATGCAGGTGCATCTGACTTCTTGCTCACCCCTGGGTCCTTTGTTCATACGTTAAACTGAACTGCTGGACACAAATCACATCTGGCCCCCGAGCTTTATGCCAGCCACAGCTGCGGTGCAGTCAACCTTCAATAAAAATCATTTTGTTAAAATCCTTGCTTATTTCACTGTAATGTGTTTTAAATTTAATTTGTTATTCTTTCCATTTTGAATGCAGCACAGTGGTGCAGCACTTTGCACTGTGCTACAGATGTGCCAGAATGGTTGGCACAGTGGCGCAGCAGTAGAGTTGCTGCCTTATGATGCCAGAGACCCGGGTTCGATCCTGTCTATGGGTGCTGTCTATGTAGAATGTGTACATATTCCCTGTGACCGCATGGGTTTTCTCTGGGTGCTACGGTTTCCCGCACATTCCAAAGTTGTGCAGATTTATAGGTTAATTGGCTTCTGTAAATTGCCCCTAGTGTGTAGAACAGGACAAGTGTACAGGTGATCGTTGGTCGGTGTGGACTTGGTTGGACAAAATAGCCTGTTTCTCTAAACTAAACTAAACTAAATTTATTTCTGCCATCTGTTTTAATTATTTATATCACTTTCAACTTCTTCAGTGGAGATACAAGTAACTGCAGATGCTAATTTACGAAACAAAAACAAAGTGCTTGGGTAACTCAGCTGGTCAAGCAGCATCTCTGGAGGACATGAATAGGTGCCGTTTTGAGTTGAGAGGTTTTGACTTTAGATAACATAGGTTCCAAAGGATGTCAGGGTAGCGCAGTGCCCTGTATGTATCTACATGTATGTATGTATGTATGTATGTATGTATGTATGTATGTATGTTTGTATCTATATATTTACATACAGCCTCTGTATGTATCACCATCAAAACTCTGATGATATGAGTCTGAAGAAGGGTCTCGACCCAAAACGTGGCTATGCCCTCAGGAGATGATGCATAACATGCTGAATTACTCCAGCACTTTATGTTTTACTCAAGGTTCCAGCATCTGCAGTTCCTTGTCTCTATCAAGACTCTCTGTCATTGGTTCCAACCCAAACCATGGTCAACACCTCATTTTAGACCCTTCATCCCCTAACCTTCTCCCACCTCCAGTCTCCTGGAAGGACTTATTTACATTGGGGAGGGTGCAGAGGAGGTTCACCAGGATAGTACATGGAATAGACATTTTGATTATGAGAAGGGATTGAATAGGCTTGGTTGGTGTCCCTTGGAGCAGAGGATGCTGTGGAAAGCAGGGGAAGGGTGGATGGGGTAGAGTACTCTGATAAGATGTACCGTAAACCCTCATGTAAACGGACCTCATTATAACAGATTTTGGTTGTAGCAGCGGACCTGCAGATGGGTGTCGGTGCTTCTTCCCCAACTTGCATGGCCTCCCCAGCCGCTTGCTGCCCTGGCTGCCCCATCTCGTGCTGTTTCCAGCCCAGACCTTCTGCCACCACCGACCCTTACTTGCACCTACAGACCGTGACCATTTACTCCACTGACACTCGCCTATCCCCCCCCCCCCCCCCCCGGTCACCAGGACCGCCCACTTGCCTGGATTCCAGCCCTAGTTCTGGACCAAGAATCTGAAGTGGGGTCTCGACCCGAAATATCACCTATCCATGTTCTCCAGAGATGTTGCCTGACCCGCTGAGTTACTCCAGCACTTGGTGTCCTTTTGTGTATTAACCAGCAACTGCAGTTGTTTGTATCTGCTACTAATACAATGATGATACCTTACTTGGTTATAGTGGACAATCAGCAATAATGGGAATGATTCCCCCCACCTGTGGTCCGTTATAACAATGTTTTACTGTATCCAAAACTAAACTACGAGAGGCATAGAGAGATAGATGGTAAGAAACTTTATATCCCCATTGATCAAAATGCCATGGGTTTAAGCTGAGGAATAAGAGCTTCAGAGGGGATATGAGGAAATACATTTTCACCTAGGGATGAGGCTGGAATCTGTAGAAGAAAAAAGTAGATGGGTATAATCCACCAAAACGTGCTTCCCGACAGAATCGCAAGATTTCTCAAAAGAGCCTTTGGCAACACCACAATTATCTTTTTTAGTACTCCCACAAGAGTTAAGATGTAAAGCATTGTAAAATCTTGCTTGAATCTGTAGTTAGTACGAACAAGGAACAGTAAAAGGATGCCATGAAAGTTTGCAAGAGGGTTTCAGCGATCAGGACATCAATGTTTGTTGAATTACCGTGTGTTTCATACAGAGCCCCGTGGTTTCCATTGTATTGTAAAAACAGCTCCATTTGAACCAGATTGGCTGAATTGGGTATTTCTTGGCCCAGCACCAGCAATGGGCAACTTCAATAAATTCTGCTTTTTGTGAAACACAAAACCACTGTCCCAAATTTGTTATTGAAGAACCAAAAGAAAAGCTGCCAAAATCCCAAGACGTAACACTCCTTTAAGGTTAAAATCAACAGGCTTCCCCATGGACTATTAGTTAAAAGGACCTTACAGATTCCATTCCTTTTACACGAGACTTGGCCCTGTCACCTTTGTGCTCAAACTTCTGAGAGATCTCCATTCTTTGGACAAACACTTTAGACAGAGTGCTTAACCGCATCTGTTTATTTTATTTTTCTAATGAGAAAACCTTCCAATTTCTGCCTGGCTCAGCTGTGTTTATTTACACTATGTTAGTCATGCGTGCTGTGCTCTCTGGGACATTAAAGAGCTGCAGATGCCTTAGCTGCAATGCTGGCTTGGCTTCCAGGCAAAAGATGTGAAACAGAACCCACTAAACCCTTTAAACTAGTCTAGAAAACAAATAGAGTATAATGTGCGCAGTAGACCATGGATTTTTAAAGTGCAGAATTTAATAAGGCATTTCTAATACAAGTCACAGACTTAACCCTTTTAGGTTCACATGATGAAGATGACACAAGAGGCATCCACAATGACACTCTGAACCCAGAGAAGAATGTTTATTTAAACAGATTGCTAACATTGGTCTTAAATTTGTCCTTTTTTTCATTGTATAGCCACTTGTGCAAAAGGGTGGAGCACATCTTAAACAGTAAAAATCCAGTGGAATAGAGGAGTGGGGAGATTTATTGCTCCGTATATCCAGATTCCCAAAATTAGGAAAGTCGTAAAATGAACAAATGGAACTCTGATTTTAAGCACGAGATATAAAAACAAGTAATTATTTCCACAAGTCTGGCTTGACAACAATTAAATGATTCTGTGAAGATATTGGAGAGTCAGTGAGGGTGGAAAAACTGATTTTACAGAATATCAGAAAGGTTGCTATTGATATTCACAAAACGCTGGAGTAACTCAGCGGGACAGGCAGCATCTCTGGAGAGAAGGAATGGGTGACGTTTTGGGTCGAGACCCTTCTTATAATGTTGGTCTGTTATTGCTAAGTGCACTGAGGTAAAATGAAAAACCTTGTTTGTGTGCTGTCCAGTCAAATCATACTACTATCAAATCATACTACTGTGACTACTATCAAGCTGTATACAGATAGTGCACAGAGAAAAATACCAGAGTGCAGAATATAGTATTACCACATGATAGTGTTACAGCTACAGAGAAACTGCAGATGAAATCATGTTTAAATAATGAGGTAGGTTGGGAGATTGAACTAAAGCCATATCTTATGAGATCGCTTATGAGTTCAGTAGTCTGATATCAGTGGAGAAGAAGTTGTTCCTGAATCTGGAATCTGAAATGTCATAATATAGTTTGAAATTGAATGAGTAAGAAGGATCTGCAGATGCTGGTTGAAACCGGAGATAGACACAAAAAGCTGGAGTAACTCAGCGGGACAGGCAGCATCTCTGGAGAGAAGGAATGGGTGACGTTTCCGGTCGAGACCCTTAATCTGGAATGAATCCACACAAAAATCTATTGAACCCAAGTCAGACATGACTCAAAGATGGATTTTGATAAGTTCTCAAAGAAAATAATTATAATTCTAGTGCACCTGAATGGTTGCTTTAGTTCGGCTATGTAGCAGAGTCCTAATGATCTTTTCTGCCTAGACTACGAGGATGTCTATGCTGAAGAGTGGTCAGACCGATGGAGTGCTCTGAGGCCATAGTTCAGTGGGCACAGACTCGGTGGGCTGTATCTTCCATGCTATATCTCCAAACTGAGTAACATATTATATGTCATTCACAAATTATTGAAGCTAAAAATGTGGCTTTGTATTCCAGGTTACATTGACATGGTGAAGGAATGAGTATTTATTTCTTGTCCATCATTGTACATTATACCGCCTTCCATTGGTCTGATTGTAATATCATCTAACATATCAGTCCACTGTCGGCACAACAAGTACTGTGACAACTGTAAAACCCTTCATTACCCATTGCTTTAGATATCAGAAGGAAAGAATTAATTCTAAAGGGCTATTCTGTGCTTCATTAGATCATGATCTTGCCCCACTGTTACCAATTTACCAAACATTCTTTCCCCCCTCAGAACTGATACTCAATTCCCAATGTGCTGCAATCTTGATTGTTTCCCAGCATTTAGCTGCATTTTTCTTTAATGGGAATAGACTGTGTAGTGGCAGATTATTACAGGCCACTGCACACTGGTTTGTCCTATTGTGACTACTCGTGTGTTAAAAGGAAGTGCGCAGAGTGAATCTTCAAATTTATAGCGGTATTTACGGCATCTGTTTTCTATTCTTAACTATATGTAGTATTACCATTTTGTCTTGGAATCTACATTCTACATGCACAGGTTGTGGTGTTAAGGGCCTGTCCCACTTACGTGTCCTTGGCACGCAAATTACACAACCTCATGGTCGTATTGAGGCGCACGGGCATCGTATGGCCGCGCGGGGCCGGTCCCACTGAGAAACGCGGAGGGGTATGTTGTGCGCGATATCGCTCGGGGCTCCGAAATTTTTGTAGCGAACAAAATCTTTGCGCGCCAACGGCCTGTTGCGTAACTGACAGCCAAAGTGGGACAGGCCCAAGACCCTGGCGCAACGCAACGTCTCACCTCCAACAGCAGCAGAAGCAGGCAAACGATCGCCAAACTCGGCCAGGGGCTCACGGCCATTGAGGTCCAGATCCGCCCCCACTTCTACTCCCAGAGTGGGGCCAAAAAAATTGAAGATGGACACAAAATGCAGGAGTAACTCAGCGGGACCGGAAGCATCTCTGGAGAGAAGCAATGGGTGACGTTTCGGGTCAAGACCCTTCTGTTCATTGTTATTAACTTGGAGAAAATGAAGATTCAATGAAGATTCATAAAGATTAAAAGTAGGAGGTGAGAGAAAAGGGGAAACTCCACTGTAAAATCTCCTCGAGATGCCTACTTTGAAGAAGTTCTCTCACCAATGGGAGTTCTGCAACACCCTATCTCATTGCTCCCCCTCTGTGATTCCTCCTGACCTTTTCATACCTCTAGTCTCCCTCTCAGTCTGAAGTAGGGCTTCTACCCAAAATGGCACCTGTTCCTTTTCTCCAGAGATGCTGCCTGAGTTACTCCAGCATGTTGTGCCTTTCTTTAAGGATATGTTGAAATAGACAAGAGGAGTGATTGAACAAAGGATGGCAAAGAAAATGAGGCTTGTGAGACAAAAGGGGAGTGATTTAAAACAACAATGAGTTTCCTTGAAAATAATTGTTGGCCACTTCAAACATTTGGAAAAACTCTGCCTGATGGATAAATGTAGGTTTGAGGAATAGAGTAAACAAAAGAGAATAACTTCACATTGCCATAAAAGACGAGTTAGTTATTTAGAATTTAGTAGCTCAGATTCTGGGCAGAATGTCGAATAGTCTGGTAATTAATAATTGGCCTACAGTCAAGAAATAAAAAATTCCATTGTTAATTTCCTAACCTGGTCAGATTTCCAGCTACCTTTGAAACAGAACGTGGCACAAATGTTCTTGGAACCCTATGCAGCCTTCACAACTCTGTATAGGAGTAATTATCTATAAAGTCTTTGACCCAAATCAAGTAGCTGGTAAAGCTATTGAGCCAAATTGTAAAATTGTGCACTGCTGTGTGTATTTACTTAATTGTAACAGAAGTGTCCATGTGCATTTAATGAGTGTAGAATATTATAACTGGTACATTTTGAAATATGCCTTACTGAAGCAATTAGAGTTGATTTATTGGGTATTGAAGGTTTACAAAATTTATTTTACTTCTCTACCATCTGCATCACTTTAGTAAAAACAAAATGTTAATGATTAAATAAACTGCAGATCATATATTGTAATGAACAAATACCTGGCACTAGGTTTGGAACAATAATTTAAATCATCAGTTCTACAGCCAACATAAACTGTCTAAGCCTCACATTCAGGAAGAAGCAGTGTCCAATCACAGGAAGTAATATCGCCAATAACTGGAAATAATACATTGTTAAACAAACATCGACAGGAAGGGGATTTAGGTGCGCTAGATGAAACGTAAAAGTTCCATACAATCTTCAAACACATTTCACAAAAGGTTGAACTTTATGACTCAAAGTAGGAAAATTGAGAACCAGAGGACATTGGTTTAAGATGAGGGGGGAAAGATTTAGTGGAACCTTTTTTACACAAACGGTGGTGGGTGTAAGGAACAAGGTACCGGAGGAGGTTGTTGAGGCAGGCACTATCACGGTGATTAAGAAACATTTAAACAGGTGCATGGATAGGATAGGTTTAAAGGGATATGTGCCAAACTCAGGCAAGTGGGCCTACTGAAGAAGGGGCATGTTGGTCAGCATGGACAAGTTGGGCCGATGGGCCTTTTTCCACACTAAGCCTCCATGACAGAGTAAAAATAACGATTAGTAAAATACTCAGAATGATTAAGAAGAAATGTTTGCGTTTCTAACTCAAGAATGATGAAGGCAATTTGACCATCTTTTCACTGTGCCAGCTCAGATCAGATTCGGTCAACTCCGCTTCAACCGAAGCATATCATTATTGTGTCTAGTTTACCATTGAAACTAGAACCTCTCCTTCTGTTGTTTCTCAGCAGATTCACTCTCATACATTTTTATCTGTCACTACCATCTTTTAACTGTTCAATGGTATTCTACTGTAGGGATCTATTGTGGGGTTGTTAACACCCCCTAAAATAATAAAGAACATAGGATTAGGTATAAGCACTTAGCTTCTCAAAACTATTTTATTTTTCAGAGTCCTTAGCTCAATGGTTCAATGGTTCTTTATTGTCACCTATGCACAGCACAGTGAAACTCTTTTTGCACAACCCACAAATGCACATATGCCATAATATTGGCTCAGTTTTACAAAGAAAAGTCCAAAGTCCGGTCCTGAGCTATGATCTAACTTCACATACACATCACTGCCCTTCTCCCATTATATCTCTTATTGATAAAAGACCATCAATCTCAAATTTAAGCTTCACAGTTGGGGTCAGTAACAATTGACATTGCAGAAGAAAATTCCAATCTACCCATAGTCTCAGCATTTAGAAATATCTCCTAACGTCAATTCCAAATCTCACAATCCAACAATGACTGGTTTCCACAAAGCCTGCCTCCATTCATTCTCCCAGCCCCAATGTCCCTTTTGGTCGGTGGCCACTGGCCTATGACCTCAGCCTCTTGAGAGAAGCACAGACTGGGTGTAGAAACAAGGAACTCCAGATATTTGTTTACAAAGAAAGACACAAAGTGCTGGAGTAACTCAACGGATCAGGCAGCATCTCTGGAGAACGTGGTTAGGTGACGTTTTCGGTTGGGACTCTTCTTCAGAGTTGTGCAGAGCTGGAAATATACCAGGGCCCAATCAGGTATGTTCAAGGCATTGGGCCTCAGGCAAAACCACAGCTTTCTGCGGAGACCTTTCTGTTTGAATGATTATTGGCATCCTGCCACAGTCTCATCTGGTGACCTTTTTGGCTAATCTATTATCACTATCACGTCTACTGAGATCCAGTTATGCAGTGAAACACATTGTTTTGCATGCCATCTAGGCAAATCAGAACATACATGAGTACATCAGGTAGTGCAAAAGAGACATAAACAGACTGCAAAATATAATCATGAGAAGAATTGATAGGGTAAATGCACAGTCTTTTACCAGGGTTGGGAAGCAAGAACCAGAGGACAGAAGTTTAAGGTGAGAGGGGCAAGATTTAATAAGAACCTGAGGGGCATCTTTTTCACTCAGAGGGTGGGGGTATCAGGAATGAGCTGCCAGAGGAGGTAGATGGTGCGGGTACAATCACAACATTTATAAGACACTTTAACAGTTACATGGATAGGAGAGGTTTAGAAACATATGGACCAAATGCAGGCAAATGGAACTACCCTAGATGGAGCACCTTGGTCGTCATTAATGAGTTGGGCCAAAGGACAGGAGATGATGACTCTGATAGTGGAAAGCGGGGACCAGAGTAACTTGCCCTGTGCAAGAGGAGTGTGAGTGAGATAGAGATGTGGAAAGTAGATGGGCCATGGTCAAGAGCTCTGACAATAAAGGAATCCTTCAGCTATTCTTGCGATAAGGGACATTCATTATATGGCTTGATATGATACGTGGAGAAATAATATTCCCTCTGCCTGGGTGCCTAAAAGTGGGGATCACAGTTTTAAAGTATAGTGTTGGCCATTTAGGACTGAGGTGAGAAGAAATTTCTTCAGCAAGAGGTGAAATCTTTGGAATGTTTGGTATACTCTATCTCAGCATGTCATTAAGTTACAGATAAGCTTCACTAGAATGTTACTCAAACTGAGGGGTTTGAATTATGAGAAGATGCTGGATAGACTGTGGCTCTTTCCCTTATGTATATGTGGTCCTTAGTTCTGAATCCTCCAACAAGTGGAAACATTTTCTCAATATTCTCTCCGTCAAACTCTTTATGGAACTGTATCTTCCAATGGCAGACGTACATCTGGGTACATTCTTCCAACGGGCAGTTTATCTGCTGTGGATTGGTGAAGCCCTGGGTCTATCTGATCACAAATAGCTGGCTCCAGCCCTGAACGGTCTCTACAGCCAGGGAGGTCCCACCCTGGGGCATTTCCACCACAATACCTGGAGATATGCACACCTACACTGTATCTGGTAAACAACCCCAGGTTATCAGGAGTCTGATCGAATATGGAAATGTCAAAGACTAGAGGGCATATCTTTCAGGTGACAGGGGCAAATTTCGAAAGAGATGTGCGAGGCAAGTTCTTTTTGCACAGAAAGTGGTGGGTGCCAACACACACACTGCTGGGGATTTGGATCATGTGCAGACAGAGGAGATTAGTTTAACTTGGCTTCATGTTCAGCACAGGCATGGTGGGCCAAAGTGTTTGTTCCTGTGCTGTACTGTTCTATGTTCTATGTATTATACCTTTTTGATCTTCCTTGAACTCAAGATTAAATCCCATAGAGTAGAAATGGAATGGATTCCATCATCAGCCTGTGCTGAATGAATTGGGATTGTTAGTGGTCACAGTACTGCTTGGATTATGGAGGGGAAGAAGTAGTCTAGGTTTCTCTCACTGACCTCTGGCCACTGGCTCAGACCTTTTAGGAGAAAATGTACAATCATTTCCACAGTGGCACAGTGGTTGAGCTGCTGCGTTACAGCGCCAGAGACTGACTATGGGTGCTGTCTGTACGGAGTTTGTACATTCTCCTTGTGACCACGTGGATTTTCTCCAGGTGCTCCGGTTTCCTCCCACACTCCAAAGATGTGCGTGTTTGTAGGTTAATTGGCTTTGGTAAATTGTAAAATTGTCCCTAGTGTGTGTTGGTTAGTCTACAGGGTGATTGCTGGCCGGTGCAGACTTGGTAGACCGAAGGGCCTGTTTCCGTGCTGAATCTCTAAAGTCTAAGGGATGCTGGGAAGTGCTACAGTTAATCTAGAATCTGGAACTCTCCCTCTATCCAAGTGTCCAGAAAGAGTTCAGGAACCCAGATGCCATGAAGAAGGATCTGGAATCTGGATCCTTATAACCATACTTGTTTGACCCAAAAACATGCCTCATGCCACTTCCACAGACTGGGTGTATCAACTCAAGACACCACGGACTGGATCACCAAACCAAGGTGTCATTCACTAACACAAGGGCACAACTTAAGGGCCTGTCCCACTTGGGCCGTCACTTACGCGACAGGCCGGTAGTGACTGACGAGCGACGGTCCCGCGAGAGTCGCGCGCATCATCATGCGCCCGCACAGCCGTCTGGAGCGCGTGATGTCATTTGAAGATGGACACAAAATGCAGGAGTGACTCAGCGGGACAGACCGGCAGCATCTCCGGAGAGAAGGAATGGATGATGTTTCGGGTCGAGACTCTTCTTCACCCAATGCTTCTCTCCAGAGATGCTGCCGGTCCCGCTGAGTTAATCCTGCATTTTGTGTCTATCTGCAATCGTCTTGGCCCCGCTCTGGGAGTAGGAGTGGGGGCGGATCCAGAGCCGTAACGGCCGTGAGCCCCAGGCCGAGCTCTGTGATCGTTTGCCTGCTTCTGCTGCTGTTGGAGGTGAGGCGTTGCGCCGCGCCAGGGTCTTGGGCCTGTCCCACTTTGGCCGTCAGTTACGCGACAGGCCAGTGGCACGCGAAGATTTTATGCAGGACGAAGTCCACACTCTTCCATGCCACTACACACTCCTCCACACCACTCCATGCGCCCATCCCGCACTACCCACGCGCTACCCACACACTACCCACACGCTAGCAGGTCGTGTGAATGGCGCGCGAAAGACAGCCAAGTGGAACAGGCCCTTTAGGCCCCTGCTGAATCAATGGGACACCATTCAGGAGATAGTACACTCACCTGTCAGCCTGCCTTCCAATTAAACTCTGTAAGTGCCAACAATTAATGCCTTGAAAGCATGTCAACATTTACCTCATTAATTGTTGGCACTTACCGGATTTAATTGGAAGGCAGGCAGGCAGGCAGGTGAGTGTACTGTCTCCTGAATGGTGTCCCATTGATTCAGTACAAGGCCGGGCTTATAATTTTACCACTGCTGTGAGATCATCAAGTCTATATATGTTTTTGATGGTGATAACCTCTCTCTTTTGGCATCGTTTTCATAAACCGTGTTGCAGAATCTGCATCTTTACACATTTTGAAATGTGGAAATGAGGTCTGAGCACAGCAGAAACGGAGAGCGAGTGTTTGTAGATTGTTCAGGACCAGAATAATAGTTGTGCAACAACATTCTCCACAGTGCAGCGTCTACGCCTCACAAGTTCACATTGCGGTGACAATGTTCGACTCCACTGACTAATTACAGTTTTCATAAACACAGGCCTCTAAACCACAAGAATCTCAGCACGACTAAACCTCTGCACTTTTCTCTTCACACCTTTTAATTAAATGAGAATGCATTCAAGGCTTTGAATAGCTTCGAAGGGCCGGCTATAGAAAACCAAAACAATTTGCAAACTTGGGAACCAACCTTTTCTTTATTATCATGTGGGGAACAAACGGGAATCGGCCACAGCCTCCAACATGTTCTTGTATCATAAGCGTCGCTTTGCCTATCACACATCGAATGACGTGGATTGAGAACTTGGCACTTTATGAGGTTTTGTGATAGTCACAGTGAACAATAGGCTCATTGGTTTATCTGATGATGTTTTGAATTCCCAAGACCGGTTGCTGCCATGTCATTCGGTCAAATTTATGGCAGCTGAACAGTTGATGCATATTTCAGTCCAATATGAACTGACATGCTGCCAAACACCTAATTCTGCCAAGCATTTCCTCTGTAACTGTTGAGCAAGTCCTTTCTAAGTGTAACCGAGTACATATAAAGAGAAAATATAATTCTTTTTTGGCAACCATATGAATAACAGCCAAGCCCTGCACATTAATGATCTCGCCTGCAAGCACTAACATTAAATCAGTGAGGTCAGACCACCAAATTAGAAAAATTCATTTACAGCAAATATACTAATTGTTAGTTAAAAATAAATAAAAGACTGTTTGTAATAACAATCATAAGTAACTTGACTGACCAATATGCAGAAAAGCAAGAAGTAAATTATTTTAATGTCTCACATCACCAATCATAAACGGTACTTTTGAAGAATCAACTCAAAGGGAAATAATATTATTACAACTTAAGAAAACGCCACATTTATAGACGTTTCAAAAGCAATCTTAACATTGATGCCAGAATGTTCATTTTACGAGTCCATGAATGTTGAATTCTCAGTTGGGAAACCTAAATTCCAGCTGAAGTTTCAGCAAACCTTTGTGTTCAGGCATAGGCTGACATAAACGTAACACTGGCCAGACAATGATCATCTTAACCTAAAGAGAATCTTACTACTTATGCTTAACTTTCAATAACATTACCATTACTAAATTCCCTTTCTTTAGCATCCTGGGGGTCATTATTGACCAGAAACACAAATGGGCCAGATCTCTATCCTATGGCTACAAGAGTAGGTCGGAGACTGGATATATCTGGTAGAGTGTGACTCACCTCCAAAGCCAAAATCTTTCCACCATCTACAAGACATTAATCAGCTTGTAATGGAATACCCTCCGTTTTCTTTGATGAATGCAGCTCCCTAAACACTCAAGAAGGTCGATGACATCGAGGTCAATACAGCTCACCTGACATCCAAAACATTAGTTCCCTCAACCACTGGCGCACATTGGCTGCAGTGTAAACCATCCACAAAGTGCACTTCAGTTGCTGGTCTAGCCGTCCCGCTAGCATCTCCCAAACCCATCACCTTTAGCATCCAGAAAGACCAAGGCTTCAGTTGCATGCCGATATCACCACCCAAAGGTTCATCTCCAAGTCACACACCAGCCTGACTTGCCATTCCTTCATTATTGCTGGCTACAAATTACAAGATAACCTACTCAATATCAATATCGGAGCATCTTCTCCAGAGCCATGGCAGCAGTCCAAGAAGGCTGCTCACCAACACCTACACAAGGTCAATAAACACTGACCCTGCCAGTGGCCACCAGTTCAAACAAAAATCTTTTCTCATTCAGTTCAAGAGTCAAGAGTCAAAAGAGTTTAATTGTCTTATGTACCAACAACGGAACAATAAAATTCTTACCTGCAGAGGCAAGTAAGGGTAGCACAGTGGCGCATCAGTAGATTTGCTTCCTAACAGTACCAGAGACCCAGGTTCAATCCTGACTATGGGTGCTATGTATAGAACTTGTACACTCTCCCGATGACTGCATAGGTTTTCTCCGGATGCTCCAGTTTCCTCCCACATTCAAAAAACATGCAGGGTTGTAGGTTAATTGGCCTCTGAAAATTGTCTTTAGTAGGATGTGTGATCATTGGATGGCGCAGACTAGGTGGGCCAAAGAGCCTATTTCCATGCCGTATATCTAACACTAAAAAATAAACTAAGCGATAACAGGTCTATAAAAACAATACACAAAGAAAATTTATAATAAACAAAAAATTAATAAATAACCAATCAATACATTAATGGCGTCAGTTTAATGTTATATACGCAAGGATATAATGAAATTCCTTGTTCACATGAAGCTCACAGAGTAAACTGTATACATACAATAATGAAAAATACCATAACTGCTAACAAGTGCAGAATAGCAGAATGATGCAAGATTGTAGTGCAATCTGAAGTAGTGCTGAAAAAAAAATTAAGTACAATTATGGAATAACTATATGAGGTAGAGCTAAGAGTAAGTGTACATGACAGCTCCTCCAGGAAGTGGGTGTGGAAGTAGTGTTTGGTTCAGGAGTCTGATATCAATGGGGAAGAGGCTGTAAGTCTGGGCGTTCGAGCTATGCAGCTTCTGTATCTTCGGGAAGGTGGAAGAAAGAAAATGGAAGAGAATAGAGAGAATAGAGCAAAGAAAATATAATTAATTTAGTTAAATACAGCCAGTTTGTAAAGCTTGACAACAGGAAGCAAATATAAATTTCCTTGGAAGCAATTATATTGGTGACCATCATCTAAAAACAAAATCAGAGACAATTTTATTAATTTTCATAAAAGTTTCTCAGGCATCAAAATTTCAACAGATTTTGGTCCAACCAACACTCACCAGATCAAGTGGGTAATGTCGCTTAACACCACTCAATCCTTTGTAACCTTCCTTTGTAAATGCTAAGAGGAGCCACCTGATACCACAGGTCAGAGTGTTCAGTTCAACAGTGACCCATAACCATGGAGTGAACGGCCCTTCCGGTTTCCCATGTCTCGAAAGCTTCCAAGCCATCAGCACAAAGTCAGCATCTTTTTGGCACCAGCAGCCACTTGGAAACAAATGTTGGTAACAGAAATTCTTCACATTCCTCTAGTCAAAACCATGCCTTTCTGAAGAAGCCATGAGCATCATTATTCATGTTTTGTCAGGCAGAGTTTCAGGTTTAGAGTCTTTACACTAGTTCCATTGAAATGCTCCAAAATAATCTATGACGCACGGCATTAAGTATGCCAATTGCTCTTGCACTTTGCACGGCCTTTGCTGCTTATTTTGCTATTCCATATTTTCTTAACTAAAAATAACTGGATATAATATAAAGCAGGAGATGGTGAAGGAGAGGGGATATGAAAAGAAAGGCTAGTACTAATAGAGTGTGTTCCATAACCTCATGTTATTTAGGGTGGCGCATTGGTAAGAGCCGCTGCCTCAAAGCTAGGCGACCAGGTTCAATCCTGATCTCGAGTGCGGTCTGTGTGGAGATTGGACGTTTCCTCGAGGTGTTCCCACAGTCCAAAAGTATTCGGCTAGTAGGTTAATTGACAATTTTAAATTGCCCCTAATGTGTGATATGAGTGATAGAACCTAGAGTGGGGGGTGGGGGGGGGGGGGTGATGGGAATGTGGGGAGAATAGAATAGAATGGGTTAAGGTAAGTTTCAGGTGCAAATGGGTGTTTGATGGGTGGTATGGACTTGGTGGGCTGAAGGGCCTGTTTCTACGCTACTGCACTGTTTATGACCATAATTGCAATGGACTTTAAAGTCGTTTTGGGACTTTTGAAGCACAGTTATTCCAATGATACAGGGCAATATTATCAAGCACCACAATATTATCAATCTGGTCCTTTGCACATTGATACCTCCAATAGGCCAAGATGTTGTTTACCGCTGTTCACCTTTGCTAAATCTTCTATCTCCAACTGCACTACACTGACCACCCTAACACAAGATCCCAGAGGAAGACCATGACCTGTATCTCACTCCATCATCACAGATTCCAATTCCTCTCTTCCATCTCTCTCCCACCTCCCAAGCATGCACGGACTCTTACCATTCTGCTGTCACTCCAGTGCAAAGGGTTTAATATCAATCTCCCCACACTGCCTGACTCAGTGTCCAGTTCACATTTGGGTCCGTGGCCTTGTGTCGTAGAGGCATACAGCATAGAATCAGGTCCTTCGGCGCAACTCACCCATATTGACCAAGATGTCCTTTGACTTTAGACTTTAGAGATACAGGGCGTAAACTTTGGCCCACCGAGTCCGCGCCAAACAGCGATCACCCCGTACACTAGCACCATCCTACACAACACTAGGGACAATTGACAATTTACAGAGGCCAATTAACCTATAAAGCTGCACGTTTTTGGAGTGTGGGGAGAAACCGGAGCACCCGGAGAAAACCCACGCGGTCACGGGGCGAACGTACAAACTCCGTACAGACAGCACCTGTAGTCTGGCATTATCAAACCCAAACCGCAATGCAGCAAATTTCTATTCCCACCCATGTGCAACACCTGTTGAGTTGCATGTGAAGTCTTTGACCTCCTAAGCAACTAAAATTTACAACAGGCACCAAAGGAAGACCAAAACATGAACCTCCTGCTGCCATGGCCAAATAACTCACCATCTTATGTGCTGTACAAGTTCTACTTCTTTCATCCATGAATAAAAAATTAACAACCATTTTCACTACGTGAAGGAATCGTATTGGCCATACAGATGATTATATTACCGGTACGACTTAGTTCACTATCATTTTCTAAGCAAGTGCTCTGATGAAAATACTTCTTGTGTCAGTGAAAATACTGCTGCTGCCTGATAGAATCTATGACCACAAACGCCAAGGCTAAGATAGACTCGCAAAGTAATTTAGGCATTAACAGATGTCAAGCTAAAAATATCCTTGTAGAATAGACTGGACACCCTGCAGATGCAAAGGACAGAACACATTGGGCATCCCAGAGACGCCAGGCTAAATTTATAGCTTTGGAAGAGACTGGGCATCCCACAGATGCATGGCATAGAGTACACTGGCCATCCAACAGACGCCAAGCTAAATATATGCCCTTGGAATAGACAAGGCATCAACAGATGCAAGGTATAGAGTACATTGGACATCCTATAAAAGCCAAGCTGCAGATACGCCCATGCAATAGAAACTGCAGAAACAGAGCTAAAAGCGTTGTAAATATAGCCCTAAATAAGGTAAAAGTCTAAAGCGAATAAGGTTAGCTCAGTAAATCTGCAATGCAGTTTCCGAATGAAATTAAACATCAAAGTTACCAATTTGCACCTGCATGGTGCATGGATGCTAGTTATTGTTTGCTGATTTACCATTCTTCAGCTGTGAAGCTTGAGACCGAAGGATGATGTGACAAATGGATAGTTTACTGAGGAGACAAAGGTTATGGCGTTGGAAATGAAAAGTTAGTAGCAGTTGAGTCAGCATGTCATTGTATGACAGAGAAGAGGGCAAAGTTACACAAAGTGCTGAAGTAACGAAGGCAACATCTCTGGAGAACATGGATAGGTGATGTTGTGGATCAGGGCCCTTCTTCAGACTGAATGTCTGAGAAGACTCAAGGCCGATTCTTGCTCCAATCCCTTATGTTCCAATTGAATCATAGCCATCGCAGCCTTCCTTGACCTCCCCACACATGAACTTGTTCAACAACAATGATCATTCTGCAATTTTTCTTCTGCAGTTAATTCTCCAGTTTAGATTGAGTCACAAAGGTCAATTGCAATGACTCCCTGTACTGACATGTTGACTAAAATCAATTAGCTTAGCAATGATCTTGGATCAAATCTGGAACCTTCACTTTTATATCAGGATGCCTTATGTAGCATGAAGAAGCTTGATAACATATTTTTAAGTGACACTGCAGTTAGAGTTGCTGCCTTATAGCGCCAAAGACCCGGGTTCAATCCCGACTGCGGGTGCAGTCTACACAGAGTTTGCACATTCTCCTGTGACCACATGGGTTTTCTCTGGGTGCTCCGGTTTCACCCACCCAAAGACGTACAGGTCTGTAGGTTAATTGACTTCTGTAAATTGTCCCTAGTGTGTTGATAGAACTAGTGTATGTGTGATCATTGGTTGGCCCGGACTTGCTGGGCCAAAGGGCCTATTTGCACACTGTATTTCTAAACTAAAATAAACTAAACTCAACTAAATTATAGACACAATAATGGTGCAGGTGAGTGGTAAAATTTGGAGGAAATTGGTGAGAACGTAGGGAGAACAAAATGCATTGGCATATGAGCAATGCAAATGGATGGCCAGCAAGACTTGGTTGGCCAAATGGCCTCTTCCATGGCACTGTAACACTGTAACTAGGTCTTAGGTGAAGGGTTGATTCAATGTTAGTTGAAGGGCTTAACCTGTTCATGGGCTGCTGTCAAAGAGCTTGGGGTGTCTAACTTCCTCCTGGTAACTAATTCTTCTTCTGTTTGCTTCAAATATCATATCCTCTAATTGCCATTGTCCCCAGCTCCCCATCTGTCAGATGCTCACCCCTCTACTCATGATCAGCCTGACTATCTCTCCAATCACCTGTCCCTGATTATCCACCTAAAGCCCTCGTTGCCCAGCTTCCTTCTTGCTCTCCTACCACCGGTCTCACCGACCGCCTGTCCCTCCCTCCACTCCCCGTCCTACTGTGATTCCGGTCTCCTTCCCTATACCCGATCTTCTCTAACTCACTGTCTCCAAGATCTCTGCAATAAGGAAGCTTGTGGAGCAGGAGTCTGGTGCGTCGAGCATGGGGACTTACAGAAGCCTTGCAGAGGACCAGTCCCCATCTGAGCATCTCCTTGCTGCAAAACCACCAAAACATGATCCAAGATATAAAAGGAAACAACGAAAATTAATGGGATTATTTTTTTTAAGTTGCGCGGAGACATGGAGAAAGCCCATGATGAGTATTATGTGCAGGTTGGGACACAAACTTTAGCAGCAAAAAACTATACGGCTTGCAAAGTAACTATATTTAATAATTTTTTTTCAACAAATGTGGAGAAATTTGGAACTCTGGCTTTCAGAAGACAATTGTGCCTTGGTCAAATCTACGCTGCCAGGATGAGTAGTCAGTGTTTCCTTTCTTGTTCGAGAGGATAGGGCTGCTACTCCCCTCACAGTGCAAGAAACCCATATTCCATCCTGACCTCAGGTACTGTCTGTGTGGAGTTTTCATGTTCTCACTGTGTCCGGGTGGGTTTCCCCTGGGTGCTCCAGTTTCCTCCCACAACCCAACGACGTGTGGGTTTGAAGTTTAATTGCCCTCTGTAAATTAACCCTAGTGGGTGGGAAATGAATGGGAAAGTGGAATCACATAGAATTAGTGTCAACAGGTGATTGACGGTCAGTGCGGGCTCGGTGGGGCGAACCTGTTTCCGCGTTGCATCTCTAAACTAAATTAAAACTGAAGGATTATGGAGCAGAGGCTGGCAAAGATAGCTCAGGCACAGATTCATCTTCCTTTAATTGAATAGTGGTACGCACTGGAGGGACTGAATAGCTCTCTTCTGCTCTTATGTAGCTTATCACAACACCTGAGAGTTAAGTTCCCAGAAAATGAAGTAGCCCTGAAAACATTTTAATTTAGATGAATGCAAAAAAATTAACTTGTCAATAATCGATTTCTAAGATCTTAAAGACAACTATCCTAACGAGAAGAAGTTGAAGAGGTCACTGTGCTCTATAAAATATAGTATGAAAGTTCAAATGTAGTTATAGAAGACCATTGTACCTATAGTATTGAAAGCATAAAGGAGTGGATTTTATTAAAATTAGACCTATATTCAATGGAGGTTTAATTGTGGGAGAGTCAACCAGAGGTTAGGCAGGGATTAGTGCATTGCTGTGGGCTTTTTGAGATAATCAAGATCCTCTCATTTCTAGTTGGAACACAAAGCCTGTTCCTAGCAAGCTAGAAACTGACAGCAATAGTTTAATTACTTGGAAACGCTTATCACAGTGACATGCCATTCTTCTCGACTGCAGTTACACATACACCAAAAAAATTCTTAGCCATACCTGTTCAATCCTGCAATTATGTTGCAAGACTTTAAGCTGAACTTCCAGCTAATTAAAGATCTCCAAATTTACACGCACGATCAACAAGCAGCCGTTAAACTGTTTTAACTTTGTGC